>NC_053392.1:604805036-605105036 GCF_905171765.1 Bufo bufo | reverse complement strand
TCTTATTAATTTGTACTGAGGGAAAAGAAAGCACCGCGGCACTCGCCACTAATCTCAAAGTGCAGTTGCAGTTTATTCCATTGTTGCACCATAGTGGTGGACGCGGACGATGCACAGGTGCAGGAATCGGCTACAGCTGTTTCGCGCCGTCTTGCGCTTTGTCAAGCCACCTGTGATGTAGAGGGGAGGAGGCTATAAATACCTCCACCCCATATACGTCACTGGTATACATTTATGTGAAATACAAAAACATATATACTTAAAAACCAAATCAAATGAAGACAGCCAAGTCATTTTTGTCATTTAACCCTAAAGGTCCCATGGCTTGCGTTCTGATTTATCCATGCAGCTTCTCGCTGCAAAAGGATGCGTTTTCTATCCCCCCCCCCCCCTCCTCTCATGGGGGATTGGACTATTTCAATACCTGCACATTTTAAAACTTCACTACACCCCCCCTCCCCCATGTCCAGCATGTACAGTACAGACCAAACGTTTGGACACACCTTCTCATTCAAAGAGTTTTCTTTATTTTCATGACTATGAAGGCATCAAAACTATGAATTAACACATGTGGAATTATATACATAACAAACAAGTGTGAAACAACTGAAAATATGTCATATTCTAGGTTCTTCAAAGTAGCCACCTTTTGCTTTGATTACTGCTTTGCACACTCTTGGCATTCTCTTGATGAGCTTCAAGAGGTAGTCCCCAGAAATGGTCTTCCAACAGTCTTGAAGGAGTTCCCAGAGATGCTTAGCACTTGTTGGCCCTTTTGCCTTCACTCTGCGGTCCAGCTCACCCCAAACCATCTCGATTGGGTTCAGGTCCGGTGACTGTGGAGGCCAGGTCATCTGGCGCAGCACCCCATCACTCTCCTTCATGGTCAAATAGCCCTTACTTTCAAAGTTTTCCCAATTTTTCGGCTGACTGACTGACCTTCATTTCTTAAAGTAATGATGGCCACTTGTTTTTCTTTACTTAGCTGCTTTTTTCTTGCCATAATACAAATTCTAACAGTCTATTCAGTAGGACTATCAGCTGTGTATCCACCTGACTTCTCCTCAACGCCACTGATGGTCCCAACCCCATTTATAAGGCAAGAAATCCCACTTATTAAACCTGACAGGGCACACCTGTGAAGTGAAAACCATTTCAGGGGACTACCTCTTGAAGCTCAGCAAGAGAATGCCAAGAGTGTGCAAAGCAGTAATCAAAGCAAAAGGTGGCTACTTTGAAGAACCTAGAATATGAGATATTTTCAGTTGTTTCACACTTGTTTGTTATGTATATAATTCCACATGTGTTAATTCATAGTTTTGATGTCTTCAGTGTGAATCTACAATTTTCATAGTCATGAAAATAAAGAAAACTCTTTGAATGAGAAGGTGTGTCCAAACTTTTGGTCTGTACTGTATGTGCTCAATTAGCCTAGTTGCTTCATTTTTAGTGGTTATTGATTTCTTGCGCTCCCTGAAGCGCACATATAAGCACCTATGTGTCTTGCCTTACCTCCCCCAACCTCCTAGGAAATTACGCATGTGAACACGTATATAAACAGAAATATCTGCAGATGGGCAATGTAGGACACATAGTTAAACAATTTATACATTGTAAGGCCTCATGCACACAGACGTTTTTTTCTGCGGTCCGTTGTTCCGTGACCATTTTTTCGTCCGTGGGTCTTCCTTGATTTTTGGAGGATCCAGGGACATGAAAAAAAAGTAATTTTGGTGTCCGCCTGGCCGTGCGGAGCCAAACGGATCCGTCCTGAATTACAATGCAAGTCAATGGGGACGGATCCGTTTGACGTTGACACAATATGGTGCAATTGCAAACTGATCCGTCCCCCATTGACTTTCAATGTAAAGTCAGGAGTCCCTATTATACCATCGGATCGGAGTTTTCACCATGGGAACGCCTCTGTTACAATATACCATCAGATTTGAGTTAGATCATGAAACTCAGATCCGACAGTATATTCTAACAGAGGCGTTCCCATAGTGATGGGGACGCTTCAGGTTAGAATATACTAAAAGAACTGTGTACATGACTGCCCCCCTCCCCCCCCCTCCTGTATTTAACTCATTGGTGGCCAGTGCGGCCGGCCGCCTCCCTCCCCCCCTCCCCCCCTCCCCTGTATTTAACTCATTGGTGGCCAGTGCGGCCGCCCCCCTCTCCCTTGTATTTAACACATTGGTGGCCAGTGCGGCCGGCCCCCCCTCCCTCCCTTGTATTTAACACATTGGTGGCCAGTGCGGCTGGCCTCCCCCTCCCTCCCTCCCTTGTATTTAACACATTGGTGGCCAGTGCGGCCGGCCCCCCCTCCCTCCCTTGTATTTAACACATTGGTGGCCAGTGCGATCGCCCTCCCTCCCCCCCCCCCCCCTAATTAACCACACCTCAGCCCCCCTAGCTTAAACACCCTTAATAACCAGGCCACTTTTTACACTTCTGACCTACACTACTTTCACCGTTTATTGCTCGGTCATGCAACTTACCACCCAAATGAATTTTACCTCCTTTTCTTCTCACTAATAGAGCTTTCATTTGGTGGTATTTCATTGCTGCTGACATTTTTACTTTTTTTGTTATTAATCAAAATTTAACGATTTTTTTGCAAAAAAATGAAATTTTTCACTTTCAGTTGTAAAATTTTGCAAAAAAAACTACATCCATATATACATTTTTCTCTAAATTTATTGTTCTACATGTCTTTGATAAAAAAAAAATGGTTTGGGTAAAAAAAAAAAATGGTTTGGGTAAAAGTTATAGCGTTTACAAACTATGGTACAAAAATGTGAATTTCCGCTTTTTGAAGCAGCTCTGACTTTCTGAGCACCTGTCATGTTTCCTGAGGTTCTACAATGGCCAGACAGTACAAACACCCCACAAATGACCCCATTTCGGAAAGTAGACACCCTAAGGTATTCGCTGATGGGCATAGTGAGTTCATAGAACTTTTTATTTTTTAGTTAGCGGAAAATGATGTATGTTTTTTTTTTGTTTGTTTTTCTTACAAAGTCTCATATTCCACTAACTTGTGATAAAAAATTCTAGGAACTCGCCATGCCCCTCACAGAATATTTGGGGTGTCTTCTTTCCAAAATGGGGTCACTTGTGGGGTAGTTATACTGCCCTGGCAATTTAGGGGCCTTAATGTGTGGGAAGTATTTTGAAATCAAAATGTGTAAAAAATGACCTGTGAAATCCTAAAGGTGCTCTTTGGAATATGGGCCCCTTTGCCCACCTAGGCTGCAAAAAAGTTTCACACATGTGGTATCGCCGTACTCAGGAGAAGTTGCGCAATGTGTTATGGGGTGTCATTTTACATATACCCATGCTGGGTGAGAGAAATATCTCGGCAAAAGACAACTTTTCCCATTTTTTTTATACAAAGTTGGCATTTGACCAAGATATTTATCTCACCCAGCATGGGTATATGGAAAATGACACCCCAAAACACATTCCCCAACTTCTCCTGAGTACGGCGATACCAGATGTGTGACACTTTTTTGCAGCCTAGATGCGCAAAGGGGCCCAAATTCCTTTTATGAGCATTTTTAGACATTTGGATCCCAGACTTCTTCTCACGCTTTAGGGCCCCTAAAATGCCAGGGCAGTATAAATACCCCACATGTGACCCCATTTTGGAAAGAAGACACCCCAAGGTATTCAATGAGGGGCATGGCGAGTTCATAGAATTATTATTTTTTTTGGCACAAGTTAGCGGAAATTGATATTTTTTTTGTTTTTTCTCACAAAGTCTCCCTTTCCGCTAACTTGGGACAAAAATTTCAATCTTTCATGGACTCAATATGCCCCTCACGGAATACCTTGGGGTGTCTTCTTTCCGAAATGGGGTCACATGTGGGATATTTATACTGCCCTGGCATTTTAGGGGCCCTAAAGCGTGAGAAGAAGTCTGGAATATAAATGTCAAAAAAAATTTACGCATTTAGATTCCGTGAGGGGTATGGTGAGTTCATGTGAGATTTTATTTTTTGACACAAGTTAGTGGAATATGAGACTTTGTAAGAAGAAAAAAAAAATAAAAAAAAATTTCCGCTAACTTGGGCCAAAAAAATGTCTGAATGGAGCCTTACAGGGGGGTGATCAATGACAGGGGGGTGATCAGGGAGTCTATATGGGGTGATCACCCCCCTGTCATTGATCACCCCCCTGTAAGGCTCCATTCAGACGTCCGTATGTGTTTTGCGGATCTGATCCATGTATCCGTTGATCCGTAAAAAACATACGGACGTCTGAATGGAGCCTTACAAGGG
Organism: Bufo bufo; assembly: GCF_905171765.1. Lineage (NCBI taxonomy): Eukaryota > Metazoa > Chordata > Amphibia > Anura > Bufonidae > Bufo > Bufo bufo. Next base: position 605,100,750 of record NC_053392.1, on the reverse strand, counting down.
GGTGATCAATGACAGGGGGGTGATCAGGGAGTCTATATGGGGTGATTAGGGGTTAATAAGTGACAGGGGGGGGGGGTGTAGTGTAGTGTAGTGGTGTTTGGTGCTACTTATTACTGAGCTGCCTGTGTCCTCTGGTGGTCGATCCAAGCAAAGGGGACCACCAGAGGACCAGGTAGCAGGTATATTAGACGCTGTTATCAAAGCAGCGTCTAATATACCTGTTAGGGGTTAAAAAAAATCGCATCTCCAGCCTGCCAGCGAACGGTCGCCGCTGGCAGGCTGGAGAGCCACTCGCTTACCTTCCGATCCTGTGAACGCCCACGCCTGCGTGAGCGCGTTCACAGGAAATCTCGCATCTCGCGAGAGGCCGCGTATATGCGTGACTGTGCGCAGAGCTGCCGCCTTCGGAACGCGATTCTGCGTTAGGCGGTCCGGAGGCGGTTAAAATGACCGACCCCCCATCATTGGTGGCAGCGGAGAGTTCCGATCGGAGTCCCAGTTTAATCACTGGGACTCCGACCGGTAACCATGGCAACCAGGACGCTACTGCAGTCCTGGCTGCCATGGTTACTTAGCAATTTTAGAAGCATTATACTTACCTGCGATGTCTGTGACCGGCCGGGCGCTCCTCCTACTGGTAAGTGAAAGGTCTGTGCGGCGCATTGCTTATATTAGGGGGGGGAGGGAGGGGGGGCCAGCCGCACTGGCCACCAATGTGTTAAATACAAGGGAGGGGGGGGACGGGGCGGTTCTGCCCCCGCCCCCCTGCTGCCTGGCAGCATCGGGCAGTCATGTACACAGTTCTTTTAGTATATTCTAACCTGAAGCATCCCCATCACCATGGGAACGCCTCTGTGTTAGAATATACTGTCAGATCTGAGTTTTCACGAAGTGAAAAATCTGATCTAAAAAGCTTTTATGCAGACTGATCAGTGGATCCGTCTGTGTGAAAGTAGCCTACGGACAAGGATGACAATCTTGTGTGCATCCGTGTTTTTTCACGGACCCATTGACTTGAATGGGTCCGTGAACCGTTGTCCGTCAAAAAAAATAGAAAAGGTCACATTTTTGGACAGACAGGAAACACGGATGCGGCTGCAAAACGGTGCATTTTCCAATTTTTCCACGGACCCATTGAAAGCCAATGGGTCCGCGAAAAAAAACGGGGTAGTGAAGTTTTAAAATGTGCAGGTATTGAAATAGTCCAATCCCCCATGAGAGGAGGGGGATAGAAAACGCATCCTTTTGCAGCGAGAAGCTGCATGGATAATCAGAACCCAAGCCATGGGACCTTTAGGGTTAAATGACTTGGCTGTCTTCATTTGATTTGGTTTTAAGTATATATGTTTTTGTATTTCACACCAGAGCTGCATTCGCTATTCTGCTGGTGAAGTCACTGTGTACATTACATTACTTATCCTGTACTGATCCTGAGTTACATCCTGTATTATACTCCAGAGCTGCGCTCACTATTCTGCTGGTGGAGTCACTGTGTACATACATTACTTATCCTGTACTATCAGATTTTCTGTCATTCTATCCACCACTCTTCTACTCTCTGAGGTGAGTCACACATAAATGGTCAGCGCTGGTCTTTGCACCTGAACCCTCACTCATCAAACCTTTGATAAGCAGGACAGTGGTTGCTCTCTGTTGAATCCCCTGACGCTGCTCTCGTCTGATACACTACGGCTTCCACTTGTGAACAGAGTAATTCTCATCTAATCCCTTCTATGTTGCTGTACATTCTGCAGAGATCAGGTTAAACGTCAGGTTTTGTAACGTACAGGTTGCTGTGCGGCTAAACCTAAATGCACACGCAGGTCTTCACTGTTCCACTAGGAGGAGCCGGCGCCCATTCCGTTTATTTTCCCTACCTAAAATCTGCGTGACGGCCAACATTGACCAAGTAAGGCCCAGTTCTGTTACATGTTCTAAGAATCAGCTGAATATGTAGAACAGGGGCTGCAGGGCACAGCGGAGTAGATATAGGGGCTGCAGGGCACAGCGGAGTAGATATAGGGGCTGCAGGGCACAGCGGAGTAGATATAGGGGCTGCAGGGCACAGCGGAGTAGATATAGGGGCTGCAGGGCACAGCGGAGTAGATATAGGGGGTGTGGGGCTCAGCAGAGTAAATAACGGGGTGCAGGGCACAGCGGAGTAGATATAAGGGGTGTAATGCAGAGCAAAGTAGATATAGGGGGTGCAAGGCTCAGCGGAGTAGATATAAGGGGTGCAGGGCACAGCGGAGTAGATATAGGAGGTGTGGGGCTCAGCGGAGTAGATATAGGGGGTGTGGGGCTCAGCGGAGTAGATATAAGGGGTGCAGGGCACAGCGGAGTAGATATAGGAGGTGTGGGGCTCAGCGGAGTAGATATAGGGGGTGTGGGGCTCAGCGGAGTAGATATAAGGGGTGCAGGGCACAGCGGAGTAGATATAGGAGGTGTGGGGCTCAGCGGAGTAGATATAGGGGGTGTGCGGCTCAGCGGAGTAAATAACGGGGTGCAGGGCACAGCGGAGTAGATATAGGGGGTGTAATGCAGAGCAAAGTAGATATAGGGGTGCAGGGCACAGTGGGGTAGATATAGGGGCTGCAGGGCACAGTGGGGTAGATATAGGGGCTGCAGGGCACAGTGGGGTAGATATAGGGGCTGCAGGGCACAGTGGAGTAGATATAGGGGGTTCCGGGCACAGTCGGGCAGATATAGGGGCTGCTGAGCACCGTTGGGTAGATATAGGGGCTGCAGGGCACAGTGGAGTAGATACAGGGGGTGCAGGGCACAGTGGAGTAGATACAGGGGCTGCAGGGCACAGTGGAGTAGATATAGGGGGTTCCGGGCACAGTCGGGCAGATATAGGGGCTGCTGAGCACCGTTGGGTAGATATAGGGGCTGCAGGGCACAGTGGAGTAGATACAGGGGGTGCAGGGCACAGTGGAGTAGATACAGGGGCTGCAGGGCACAGTGGAGTAGATACAGGGGGTGCAGGGCACAGTGGGGTAGATATAGGGGCTGCAGGGCACAGTCGAGTAGATACAGGGGCTGCAGGGCACAGCGGAGTAGATATAGGGGGGTGCAGGGCACAGCGGAGTAGATACAGGGGCTGCAGGGCACAGTGGAGTAGATACAGGGGGTGCAGGGCAAACTGCAATAGATATAGGGGTTGCAGGGCACAAGGGAGTAGATATTGGGGGTGCAGAGGCAGGCTCAACGGAGGGGGCCCCCAAAGGCTTGACTATCACAGAAGACAATGGTATTTTCAGATGTAAGTGGGGGCACGGTACAGATTTTGCATTGGGGCCCAGGAACTGTGTGGCCTCCAAGGATCAAGGGAGACAACAATTAAAACATACTCCATTCTATTATTGCCTATTGTTTCCTCTCCCAAGAATAAGCAGGGGGTGCTGGGAGCTCTGCAGAATGATCTGCTGTTTTTATTATGCCTGCCCCTCTGTACAGCGCTGGGGAATATTATGGGATTGGCTTGTCGCTGAACCCAGCACTACAACCTCCATCGGACACAGCAGACAGAACACACAGATCTAGCCGCCATAAAAGTATAACACCTTGGTGATAACGGCCTGAGAATTGTACACTGCAGGCGGAAAGGATCCTGAAAAGGTAAATACCCACGAGCCAGTATACAGCTATTAGTGGCCACTAATGACATTTAATGGTTTTTATGAGAGCACTTACCTGCAGGTATGTCATTATAGTCCTTAGAGGCCTCATAACTTGCAGCTACAGGATAACATCACTCATTGAGAATGGTGGGGATTATACCTTTATTCATCCTGAGCCCCCTGATGCAGGACTATAATGTGCCATAGCAGAGCAGTACAGTGGAGCTGTAATAAGTATGGTGTTGTATACACCACCTGAGGCCTGAAGAAGGCTGCCCGGCCTCCACTGTGGTGTGTAATAGCTTATGATCGCGAGATAGATATGTAACGCCCCAGAGTGGCATTACCACCTTTGCACCACGCTACTGTCTTTAGTGGTTAACCTCATGTCATCATATGTATTTATTTCAGGTCCAAACAATGTGCATTTCCTATTTTGCAACTGTTTATGTTATCATGTAATGTACCTGGTTCACCAGTAGGTGGCAGCAAGCATGGCAGAGCTACAGTTAGAGAGAATGGAACCCTTCTTTCCATTCTAACTCTCCCTCTAAGGAGGGGAGGGGACTAGTTAGTTAGAAGTAGACTAGCTTACCCCCTGCTAGGGGAAGGAAGCAAGGGCTGGGCATGTCAACGTTGGACGTGCCCCAGCTAGAGCACCTTCAGCTCTGCTGGACATGGAGGCCACAGCTCAAAGCCTCAGAAGCCAGGAGGAGTTTTCTCTGTACAAATCTAGAGACAGACCAGACTACATAGTGAAGTACACAATAAAGAAGAAGCTGAGTTGTATAGCCAGCCTGTCAGTACAGCAGAGCCAGAGAGCAACAGATGTAGCAAAGAGGAGTTTGCCTGCCACAGTTTTAATGCTAAAGCCTGCTGGAACCAACACTAAGTCTGTAAATCGTTTATGCAAAGGAAAGCTGCTGTTCAACATCATTACAAGGTCTAGACTCTATTTATTCTTCATCCCAAAGTTAACGTTTCCCCTTTTGCTGCTTCGGAATACAACACCTGGGGTCCAGCGTATCCAGGTAGGAGCACCGTGACACAAAACATTAAGGGACACTGTAGGCCACCCTATACCACTCGGCCATTCCTACACCTGGGCTGGGCACCACCACCAACACAATTTCTTAAAGGGACTCCATAAAGGGGCATCATCCCCATTAGTGAATTAATCAGGCGTACAGAATAAATCAATTGTGCATAATAAAAAACATTAAAAATCTTTTTGTAGTCCATAGGCAAGTCTCACCAGGAGCTGGAAAAACCACGAGATCTGGTTCGGCGTCAGGAAACACGATGCGCGCATGCGCCACCCATCCGTACTCACGCTTGATACGGGATTACAAAGGAAGAACCTCAGAAACCACAGTAAAGATGGCCGCCATCTATTAAGTATTCAGAGCGCATGCGTCTGCCCATAGAGTTACGCAGCCAGCATGGGCCGTATCAGCATGTTGGTCACCTAGGTAACCATAAACAAATCATGTTCCATGGATACCATGTAGCGATCAAATACCACTAATGGAGGAGATCCATGTTGGTGGGGGAGGTGTCCTGAAGAGAGCATCAGTCACCGACCCACCTGGAAGAAACGGATCACCGCGGCACCAATAAGGTGTCGGACGCTGACATTGCTGTCATTCATCCAACAATGGAAACCACCATAGATAGACCCAAGGGGGCAAGGAGACCGCCCGGGTATCTCCCGCAAAGCAGTCCCTATTAGGGAGAGACATTTATGTGACTCAGGGCCTCATCCCAATTCAAGGGAGCCGTTCTATACACAATCTTTGGTTCCATATACTAATAAAGACCAGTAGCTATCAAGGTTCCCACCTTCCACTGTCCCAAAAGGTGGGAGACATTCAAAAAATAATACAGACAAAAAAAATATAAATACAGCCTCGGTGATCTTGGGGTCCGGCATCCGATGTGACTGTCCTGTTCACATTCATATACAGCATAGGCGTCGCTACAGGGGGGCAAGGTTATTCCTCCCCCCAGCGATACAGATGGAAGTGCTGCAGCGGGGGAGGGGAGGGAGAGGCGTCTCCCTTCCCCGTTCCTCTGATAGGCTGCAGGCACTAGGCACGTCATCGCGCCACCGGAGCCGTACAGCGCGGGACTCAGGCCGGAAGAGGTCTGCATCGCATCGCTGCCAGCCTGATGGAGGTGAGTATAAGTGTTTATTTTTTTTATATGGTACTACTACTGGCACATAATTGGGGGGCATCTATGGGGGCACCTGTTACTGGCACATGATTGAGGGGCATCTATGGGGGAACCTGTTACTGGCACATGATTGAGGGGCATCTATGGGGGCACCTGTTACTGGCACATGATTGAGGGGCATCTATGGGGGCACTTGTTACTGGCACATTATTGGGGGCATCTATGGGGGGCACTTGTTACTGGCATATGATTGGGGGGCATCTATGGGGGCATTTGTTACTGGCAGATGATTGGGGGACATCTATGGGGGTACTTGTTATTGGCACATTATTGGGGGCATCTATGGGGGGCACTTGTTACTGGCACATGATTGGGGGGCATCTATGGGGGGCACTTGTTACTGGCATATGATTGGGGGGCATCTATGGGGGCATTTGTTACTGGCACATGATTGGGGGACATCTATGGGGGTACTTGTTATTGGCACATTATTGGGGGCATCTATGGGGGGGCACTTGTTACTGGCACATGATTGGGGGGCATCTATGGGGGGCACTTGTTACTGGCACATTGGGGGGCACCTATGGGGGCACATCTTACTGGTACATTATTGGGGGCACTTACTGGCACATTATTGGTGGCACTTTTTACTGGCACATTATTGGGTGGCACTATGGGGGCACTTCTTACTGGCACATTATTGGGGGCATCTACTGAGGCCACAAAGAATGGGTATTTTATATGGGAGAAGGGGAGAGAGGAACACTGGGGGCTTCTACTGAGGCCGCAAAGAAGGGGTATTTTATATGGGGGGCTCTGTATGGGGGTATTTTATACTGGGGCACATTATGGTGGGTACTATGGGGAAAGGGAGAGAGGAGTACTATGGGGTCATCTACGGGGGCACTAAGAAGGGGTATTTTATACTTGCAAATTATGGAGGACAATGAGGGCATCTACTGGGGCACTATATATGGGACATTTTATACTGGTACATTATGGGGGGCACTATGAAGAAGGGGGGAGAGGAGCACTATGGGGGCATTTACTGGGAGCACTATATAGGGGTATTTTATACTGGTACATTATGGGGGGCACTATGAAGAAGGGGGGAGAGGAGCGCTATGGGGCATTTACTAGGAGCACTATATAGGGGTATTTTATACTGGTACATTATGGGGGCACTATGGGGATATTAGCTCAACTGGGGGATTAAAAGGGGGTATTTTTTGCACTGGCACATTATAAAGGAGAATTGTTACTACTGGGGGGCATTGTGATGGGCTTTATTACTACTGGGGGGTCTATGGGGAACATGATTAGTATGGGCACTATGGGAGCATTATTACTTCTGGGGCACTGTAGGAGCACTATTACTACCATATGTGCTCTAGTAGAGAATTATTCCTATTGGTGGGACTTTTGGGACCACTATTACTGTGGGGGCACCTTGGCACAGTATCAGCTCACCACAATTATTTTTGGGGTACGTTATGTTTACACCATTAGTGTCAGGGGCACTATTTGCTGGGCGCAGTTATTTTAGGGCACTGTGTGCCAATAATTATTGAAGGGCGCTATCTGCATGGTACTACTATTATCAGGGGGTTTATCTGTTTCTGCAGTATAGTATTGGGGAGCACAGCGGCACAGTATTGGGGGTGGTAGGATGATTTGTCCAGAAGATGGGAGGATGATGGAAAAGTAGTAAACTAAGATTTCTTATGTCAAACTGCAGAGACGAGAAATGGCTGAAAACTGGCGTCTGGTCTGAAGGTCTGAAAGGAGAAGATGAGGAAAGAAAACATCTACAAGAGACGTCACTGGATGTAAGAGGTATGTGCGCTGTATTACCCTGTATGTAGGGTGGATGGAGGGGGTAGTAGTACAGTGCTATCTGCACATTGTAAAAAATAAAAGTCACCTGCAAAATACTATATATTTGTGTCAGAAGTTGTGCTTTTTTTAATTTCTAGAATAATGATGCAGCCATTTTATTTGATACTTTTGTGCTGATTCTTTTCCCCTCTATATTAAGGGACACTCTAGTCACCAGAACCACAACAGCTAAACGTAGTAGTTCTGGTGACTATAGTTGGTCTCTATAGCAAGCGTTTCAGAGAAAACCCCAGTATTTACATTACTGCCAAGGAACACGTCTAGGGGCCGCTCATCATTACTAAAGTTTACTACTCTACCAGGTGTGTGGTGGAGGGCGTGACTGCTTGCTGGGCGGGATCCAGGGGGCCCAAGAAAATGCTTGCCCAGGGTCCAATCAATAATAAATTGATTGTAGTACCAGCCAGGACCCGAGGAGGGATAACATATTGGGGGTGGGGCTGCGACAACCTCTCATTCATCCTCTCTTCCATCTGTATGTTTGTAGACATTCAGTAAGTTAACAAGGAGCAGGGGACAGACGGCAGGGAGGATGGCGGCCGGGTCCGACCACACAGGGTTTGTAGTCTGTTATCTTGGAAATACATGGATCTGCATGGGAGCTGCAGACACAAATTACACAGTTACAAAGTTGCTTCATTGTTCACTTCAGATGTATTAGAGCCAAAAAATTGTAAGGTGTGATGGGTTCATCAGGTGACGCCATGTATGTATGTATGTCCACAGGTGACGCCATGTAACCCATAGCAGCGGTATGTCCACAGGGGACGCCATGTAACCCAGGGCAGCGGTATGTCCACAGGTGACGCCATGTAACCCAGGGCAGCGGTATGTCCACAGGTGACGCCATGTAACCCAGGGCAGCTGTATGTCCACAGGGGACGCCATATAACCCAGGGCAGCGGTATGTCCACAGGGGACGCCATGTAACCCAGGGCAGCGGTATGTCCACAGGGGACGCCATATAACCCAGGGCAGCGGTATGTCCACAGGGGACGCCATGTAACCCAGGGCAGCGGTATGTCCACAGGTGACGCCATGTAACCCAGGGCAGCGGTATGTCCACAGGTGATGCCATGTAACCCATAGCAGCGGTATGCCCACAGGTGATGCCATATAACCCAGGGCAGCGGTATGTCCACAGGTGACGCCATGTAACCCAGGGCAGCGGTATGTCTACAGGTGACGCCATGTAACCCAGGGCAGCGGTATGTCTACAGGTGACGCCATATAACCCAAGGCAGCGGTATGTCTACAGGTGACGCCATATAACCCAAGGCAGCGGTATGTCTACAGGTGACGCCATATAACCCAGGGCAGCGGTATGTCTACAGGTGATGCCATATAACCCAGGGCAGCGGTATGTCTACAGGGGATGCCATATAACCCAGGGCAGCGGTATGTCTACAGGTGATGCCATATAACCCAGGGCAGCGGTATGTCCACAGGTGATGCCATATAACCCAGGGCAGCGGTATGTCCACAGGTGACGCCATGTAACCCAGGGCAGCGGTATGTCTACAGGTGACGCCATATAACCCAGGGCAGCGGTATGTCCACAGGTGACGCCATGTAACCCAGGGCAGCGGTATGTCTACAGGTGACGCCATATAACCCAGGGCAGCGGTATGTCCACAGGTGATGCCATGTAACCCAGGGCAGCTGTTTGTCTACAGGGGACGCCATGTAACCCAGGGCAGCGGTATGTCTACAGGGGACGCCATGTAACCCAGGGCAGCGGTATGTCTACAGGTGACGCCATATAACCCAGGGCAGCGGTATGTCTACAGGTGATGCCATATAACCTAGGGCAGCGGTATGTCTACAGGTGACGCCATATAACCCAGGGCAGCGGTATGTCTACAGGGGATGCCATATAACCCAGGGCAGCGGTATGTCCACAGGTGACGCCATATAACCCAGGGCAGCGGTATGTCCACAGGTGATGCCATATAACCCAGGGCAGCTGTATGTCCACAGGTGATGCCATGTAACCCAGGGCAGCGGTATGTCCACAGGTGACGCCATGTAACCCAGGGCAGCGGTATGTCCACAGGTGATGCCATGTAACCCAGGGCAGCTGTATGTCCACAGGTGACGCCATGTAACCCAGGGCAGCGGTATGTCCACAGGTGAAGCCATGTAACCCAGGGCAGCGGAATGTCCACAGGTGACGCCATATAACCCAGGACAGCGGTATGTCCACAGGTGATGCCATGTAACCCAGGGCAGCTGTATGTCCACAGGTGACGCCATGTAACCCAGGTTCATTAAGGTTTCATCACCTACGATGACACGGCCCAAAACATCTCTTCAAAAGGTCTTGGCAAATTTCCACTCTCCTTTGTTTGTGTTCATTGGTAAGAATCTTGGGGACCATTTTTGCACAAGCCTTCCTCATGTCAAGATTTGCCGTTAAAGGAGTTGATCCATCTACACATTGGGGTCATATCGCTAGGATAGGCCACCAATGTTCGATAGGTGCACCGATCTCTAGAATAGGGCCCCCATATCAAAGAAGGGTGCACCGGGCATGCGCTGCAACCTCTTCATTCACCTCGATGGAGTTCCAGAAATATCCGAGCCACCGCTTGCTAAGCTCTTTTTGGAACTCCCATAAGTGAATGGAGTATGGTTATGCTTGCACGGGGTCCCGCTCTAGAGATAAGTGCGGGTCACAGAGGTGAGACCTGCACCTTGCGGACATTGGTAGCACCTCACTAACATAAGTGCAAGTAGGGCAAACCTCTTTAAGATTTTCTTTGCCATTTTGCTGTCGATATTCGATGTTCTGCCCCTGACAGTTGGCCGAGGATTTTCACGCACAGTCTGATAACTTTTGCAATGTTTTCGTCAGTCCTGCTTGTTGCTGGCCGTCCCGATCTCTCCTTGTCAGAGACACTTTCTCTGCCCCATTTCTTCCACTTGTAAACCACCGTTTTCTTTATAGTATTCTCAGAAACTTGCAGTAACATCTCCCTGATTTCTCTTCTTGTCGAGTTTAACAAGAAATTGTTCCGCCGTTCGTGGCTCTGACGTTTCTGAGATCGGACACAGAAAGGCACGGACATTACTAGTCTGTAAACCGCTGACACCATACTCGGGTTCCTACAGTCGTAGCCAAAAGTTTTGAGAATTACATAAATATTGGAAATTGGAAAAGTTGCTGCTTAAGTTTTTATAATAGCAATTTGCATATACTCCAGAATGTTATGAAGAGTGATCAGATGAATTGCATAGTCCTTCTTTGCCATGAAAATTAACTTAATCCCAAAAAAAACTTTCCACTGCATTTCATTGCTGTCATTAAAGGACCTGCTGAGATCATTTCATAATCGTCTTGTTAACTCAGGTGAGAATGGAGATCATTATGTCAGGCTGATTGGGTTAAAATGGCAGACTTGAAATGTTAAAAGGAGGGCGATGCTTGAAATCATTGTTCTTCCATTGTTAACCATGGTGACCTGCAAAGAAACGCGTGCAGCCAACATTGCGTTGCATAAAAATGGCTTCACAGGCAAGGATATTGTGGCTACTAAGATTGCACCTCAATCAACAATTTATAAGATCATCAAGAACTTCAAGGAAAGAGGTTCAATTCTTGTTAAGAAGGCTTCAGGGCGTCCAAGAAAGTCCAGCAAGCGCCAGGATCGTCTCCTAAAGAGGATTCAGCTGCGGGATCGGAGTGCCACCAGTGCAGAGCTTGCTCAGGAATGGCAGCAGGCAGGTGTGAGCGCATCTGCACGCACAGTGAGGTGAAGACTTTTGGAAGATGGCCTGGTGTCAAGAAGGGCAGCAAAGAAGCCACTTCTCTCCAAAAAAAACATCAGGGACAGATTGATCTTCTGCAGAAAGTATGGTGAATGGACTGCTGAGGACTGGGGCAAAGTCATATTCTCCGATGAAGCCTCTTTCTGATTGTTTGGGGCATCGGGAAAAAGGCTTGTCCGGAGAAGAAAAGGTGAGCGCTACCATCAGTCCTGTGTCATGCCAACAGTAAAGCATCCTGAGACATAGAAACATAGAAACATAGAAACATAGAATGTGTCGGCAGATAAGAACCATTTGGCCCATCTAGTCTGCCCAATATACTGAATCCTATGAATAGCCCCTGGCCCTATCTTATATGAAGGATGGCCTTATGCCTATCCCATGCATGCTTAAACTCCTTCACTGTATTTGCAGCTACCACTTCTGCAGGAAGGCTATTCCATGCATCCACTACTCTCTCAGTAAAGTAATACTTCCTGATATTACTTTTAACCCTTTGCCCCTCTGATTTAAAACGATGTCCTCTTGTAGCAGTTTTTCTTCTTTTAAATATTCTCTCCTCTTTTACCTTGTTGATTCCCTTTATGTATTTAGCAGTTTCTCTCATCTCCCCTCTGTCTCGCCTTTCTTCCAAGCTATACATGTTAAGGTCCTTTAACCTTTCCTGGTAAGTTTTATCCTGCAATCCATGTACTAGTTTAGTAGCTCTTCTCTGAACTCTCTCTAGAGTATCTATATCCTTCTGGAGATATGGCCTCCAGTACTGCGCACAATACTCCAAGTGAGGTCTCACCAGTGTTCTGTACAGCGGCATAAGCACTTCACTCTTTCTACTGCTTATACCTCTCCCTATACATCCAAGCATTCTGCTGGCATTTCGTGCTGCTCTATTACATTGTCTTCCCACCTTTAAGTCTTCTGAAATAATTACTCCTAAATCCCTTTCCTCAGATACTGAGGTCAGGACTGAGACCATTCATGTGTGGGGTTGCTTCTCATCCAAGGGAGTGGGCTCACTCACAATTTTGCCCAAAAACACAGCCATGAATAAAGAATGGCACCAAAACACCCTCCAACAGCAACTTCTTCCAACAATCCAACAACAGTTTGGTGAAGAACAATGCATTTTCCAGCACGATGGAGCACCGTGCCATAAGGCAAAAGTGATAACTAATGCCTCGTTTCCACTGAGCGGATCGGTTCGGGTCGGTACGGTACGGTTCGCTATTTTGGGTGTTTCCACTATGAAAGCGATCCATACAAGCGAACCGTACCGCACCATTCAGGGTCCTGCTTCAGATGTAGGGCCATAGAAAAATGGAACAGTTCGGTTAGGGCGGAGCTACTTGCGTCACACAATACATTCTCCTGATTGGCGGCCTGAATAACGTCAAACGTTAGCGCAACATAAACATCACGCCGCCATTACTACAGATAATAGGAGAAGGATGCCTGCAAACAACAGCAAGCTGTGGTCGTCTCAGGAACTATCCACTTTTTAAACTATTCTTGGGGATGGCGTTATTCAGAGTGAGCTTGATGGATCAGTGAGAAATGAAAAGGTGTTCCAAGATACATCTTTGTTGTCTGTAGCGTCGCGTTTGTTGTCGCACTAGTGTGACATCACACTACGCATTTTTTTCTAAACCACGTATGGACCCGGCGGCCCGAGTTGCAGTGGAAACGCTCACCTAAATAGACCGGACCATTAAAAATCTTCCAAACTGTGCCGACCCGAACCGATCCTCTCAGTGGAAACGAGGTATAAGTGGTTCGGGGACCAAAACGTTGACATTTTGGGTCCATGGCCTGGAAACTCCCCAGATCTTAATCCCATTGAGAACTTGTGATCAATCCTCAAGAGGCGGGTGGACAAACAAAAACCCACTAATTCTGACAAACTCCAAGAAGTGATTATGAAAGAATGGGTTGCTATCAGTCAGGAATTGGCCCAGAAGTTGATTGAGAGCATGCCCAGTCGGATTGCAGAGGTCCTGAAAAAGAAGGGCCAACACTGCAAATACTGACTCTTTGCATAAATGTCATGTAATTGTCGATAAAAGCCTTTGAAACGTATGAAGTGCGTGTAATTATATTTCACTACATCACAGAAACAACTGAAACAAAGATCTAAGAGCAGTTTAGCAGCAAACTTTGTGAAAACTAATATTTGTGTCATTCTCAAAACTTGCTGGAGTTGGGGGGGGGGAGTTCGCAAACTTTTGTCAGACCTTGTAAATACAACCACAATTCCAAAAAGGTTGGGACGCTGCATAAAAAGTAAATAAAAACAGAACGGAAAGATTCTCGCCTGCTGCTGTAATCCTGGACCTATTGAGCTGCACAATAGTGATGAGGACAGACTTGTGTTCATTACAGGCACTAATGACGGTGATGTCTCGTACAATCCACACTGCATGGACACGGCCCATTCATATGTACATCAGGGAGGCGCCCCAGGCCGTGTCTGTGACTACACCCGGTATTAGCAACTGTGCCACCAACATACAGACACCTCAACACAGGGGCTTGTTCTTATTTTTATCTATCTATCTATTATCTATCTCTCTCTCTCTCATATCTATCTATCTCCTATCTATCTATCTCATATCTATCTATTGTTAATATTTAACCAGGTGCCTTTTTAAAGTTTATCTTATTGTGCCCTCATATCTAGACTAAGTCAGTGAAGGATAACCCCTATTATCCGTGACTGTCTGCAGAGATGTGCATGCGGCGCTGTGTGTAGCAGTTGACTGTGAGAAGGGGCAGGTAGCGCCGGAGCTTTCATCTTCAGAGGAGGACAATCCTTTGTTATGTACATTTCCAGGTCATCCACATTTCACAGCAGCCGTCAGAGAAAGTGTGAAATGTATGAGCTGCAATAAAGAGTTCAGTGGCCAAACTTACCCCAATACAGAGGCGTAATGACTAGATAGAAGATAGATAATAGATATATAGATAGATAGATAATAGATAGATAGATGATAGATGATAGATAGATAGATAATAGATAGATAGATAGATAAAAGATAGATAGATAGATATGAGATAGATAGATAGATAGATAGATAATAGATAGATAATAGATAGATAGATAGGAGATAGATAGATAATAGATAGATAGATAGATAGATAGATAGATAGATAGATAGATATGAGATAGATAGATAGATAGATATGAGATAGATAGATAGATATGAGATAGATAATAGATAGATGATAGATAGATAGATAGATAGATAGATAGATAGATAGATGATAGATAGATAGATAGATAATAGATAGATAGATAGATAGATAGATAGATAGATAGATAGATAGATATGAGATAGATAGATAGATAGATATGAGATAGATAGATAGATATGAGATAGATAATAGATAGATGATAGATAGATAGATAGATAGATAGATAGATAGATAGATAGATAGATAGATAGATAGATGATAGATGATAGATATGAGATAGATAGATAGATAGATAATAGATAGATAGATGATAGATAGATAGATAGATAGATAGATAGATAGATATGAGATAGATAGATAGATAGATAATAGATAGATAGATAGATAGATGATAGATAGATAGATAGATAATAGATAGATAGATAGATAGATATGAGATAGATAGATATATAATAGATAGATAGATAGATATGAGATAGATAGATATATAATAGATAGATAGATAGATAATAGATAGATAGATAGATAGATGATAGATAGATAGATAGATAGATAGATAGATAGATAGATAGATAGATAGATAGATAGATAGATAGATATGAGATAGATAGATAGATAGATAGATAGATAGATAGATAGATATATCCTGACCCGGGTGTTTCCACATTCCCTCCCCCGCCCCCCGTCATGATACGCCACAGACTCCTATACACCGACCCCGGGTGTGTCCCCATTCCTCAACCCCCTATTTCCCACATGCTTTGGCAATACTAATGTATCATTTTAGACCTGCCAATAAAGATAGATATGAGATAGACAAACTGAAAATAGAACCGTTGATAGAAAATAGATATGAAATAGATAGATACATATATGCTTGAAGTGTTGTGTACTTATGGACACATGAGACTAAATCCACGATTTTCACGATTGGATTGCTGTGATCTCTTCTTCAATATATATATATTATTTTTTTATTATCTTTATTTCAAATCAAATGACATTTAAGAAATTCCCCCCCAAAAAACACACACATCCTCGTCCATTGATGTAAGCGATTGTTACTTTGATAATATTGCTTCTGGAGTGGATGAAGTACATGACAGCAGTGATTTCGGGCCCGCGTACTGGTCCCCTAGGTGGTATATACCTGGCTCCAGCCCATCATGGAGGGTCCAGCCTAACGCAGCAGCACGCAGACCATTAGTGACCTCAGTCCCTCTTGTCCCACAATACACATTGCACCTGGGCGCCCATTGATGTTGAGATTGTGTTTCCAGGACCACAGTGTGAACAATGGAGCTGTTATATATATATGGGGGAAGGGGGGGTCTAACAAAGGGAGGCTCAGTTCCTGTCTCCTGCTCATTGTCTGCACCGAACAGGAAAAGCCCTGGCAGAAAACATGGCAGGTTTTTGTGAATTGGAGAATAACTACTGTGTCTGTGATGGACAGAACACGTCCACAATGTGAAGTGTCCGCCTGTAAATGCGATTTTATCCGGATATTTCATTTTTATTGAAGTTGAAGCTTCAGATTCTCTGTATAGACATAGAGATAAATGATAATATTCTGTTTGCCTGCAGCCACCACTAGAGGGAGCTCAGGAGAGGAGCCTTATGCTGTACATTGAACTCAATAATTAGACAATGTATATATTGCTTTCAATGGTAACAATCAGCAGTTGGCAAGGGCAGAGTACAGGTGACCGTATATATGGCAGATCCTCTCTACTTTTTGGAGGAAGGGGGGGAATCTGCTAAAAACGTAATATCTGTGACCCTGTAATATCAGATTGAAATGCATGCTATAAAAAAAAATATATATTTTGGGGTGGTGGGATGGGGGTTGCTACCCCTTTATGGAATCCCCTGGCTGAACTGTTGACTCTTGTAGTCTTGAAATGTTAAATAGCTCCTCCTAGTGGCCAGGTATGTCTGTCAGACTTTTCTTTGCAGAAGGTCCTGGTCCTCCATATGACTGTCTTGAAGAAAGATGGCATCATGCTGAAAACTTAAAGGGGAACTCCATTTTTTTGTAAATAAAGTTTAAAACGAGAAGCACGTAGGAACATGGATGATGTATGTTTATATGGTACTCCCCTCTGCTTGAGTAATTGAACTTTATGTTACAAAAAAAGTGGAGTCCTTTGAAGGGTTTGTTCATTTTAGGAAATCCATGTTCATATGCTCTGTTCTGGATCCTCGTCTCATGGCTAGAGTGTCTGCAAAGAGCGTCTCTAGCTCTGGAGGACCAGTCTTGTCCTGCATTATACAGACATCTCATTATTTTTAATGGACACTGTGTAATACTTAATTTCTCCTGCAGGGGCACTGCAGGGAAACTGAGTACTTACTGTTATGTTTCCCCACAAATTACAGCTGATTGCTGGTGGACGTTTTCTTAGCTTATTTTCAAAGGACCCTTCTAGCAAATATTGATTTGTCCAAAGTAGAGAACCCCTTTAAGGTGACGTGTATCACTTGCAGAGCCACTTTACACCACTTTGCCATCCATAGATAGAGATGGAAGAGTTCCATCTGCTGTGAAAACAGCTTTGGCTTGCAGCGTTACCCCAAAATATTACAGCTAGTGCTTGTTTAGATGATTCGTTTTGGGGAGACTATATGTGGAGCTCCCCTTTAATCCACAACTTCCTAGACGACAACCTCCAGTCTTCACCAGTATGAGTATTGATTAGGTCTGTGATGGCTAACCTCCAGAACTCCAGCTGAGGCAAAAGATGTACACTTGGCTGTTCTCAGAACTGTATAGAAACGAATGAAGCATGCTGAGAGTTGTAGTTTTACCACAGCTAGACTGCCGTAGGTTATCATCACTACTAGATTGGGTCTTTACCTGGTGATACTGGGGTAGGAGCGCGAGAAGAGTCTTCCTGTCACAGGTTCCCAGCAATTACCATTAAGAACAGGTCAGTGACCAGAAACAGCGACTGGAGTAATGAGCTCCAGTATATGGGGCGTAATGAGGATCAGAAAGTCATTGTCACCCCAACCCCCCCTTCCTAATGACCTCTGACCTCTTGTTATTAGGAGAATACAATGTGCTAAAAGCACTGAACAAACACAACTAATGGACTAACTTGTCTCTATGTACATAGCAGAGCTGGGGGGTAAAGATCCTGATTCTTCCACCTCTTACAATATATGATGCAAAATCTATCTAGCTATTATCTATCTACCTATTATCTATCTAGCTATTATCTATCTACCTATTATCTATCTACCTATTATCTATCTACCTATTATCTATCTCTCTCCTATCCATTCATCCATCCATCTATCTATCTCCTATCCATCTATCTATCTATCCATCTATCCATCTAGTAGTAGAAAAAAAGGCAGCACTCCAGAGTAACATGAAAAAAGGTGGATGGTTTATTAACCCATCTAGCAGCAACGTTTCAGCTCTACTCAATGGAGCCTTTGTCAAGCTGTGATGATGCCATGTGCTATGCAGGATATATAAATACTGGTGTCAATCACGGGGTCTAATGTGGCACTGACCTATGTAAATATTTATATGACACATCTGGAGGAGTTGTTTGTCTATGTAAGTCACCACTTCAGCCATGTACTGGGGTGGTGGCGTTACATAGACGACATTTTTCTCATTTGGGTCGGCACCATAGAGGACCTCATGGGTTTCCATTATTTTCTTAATTCAGTTGATCCAGGGCTTAAAGAGAACCTGTCACCAGGATTTTGGGTATAGAGCTGAGGATATGGGTTTCTAGATGGCCGCTAGCACGTCCGCAATATCCAGTCCCCATAGCTCTGTGTGCTTTTATTGGGTAAAAAAACAAAAAACGAAGCCTTTAAAAGGCTTTCCGTCATAATGGAAGTATATGGGAATCATAACAGATCCGCCCCAGTTTCCGTTACACAGAACAGACAAAAAAAAGTCATGTTGACAGGACTTTGTTTTCTGTCTTGCATAACGGGAACCAGACGGGTCGGTTACGATTCCCCTAGACTTCCATTATGACGGATCAAAACGGAACGCCTCTTAAAGGCTTCCGTTTTGACTTCCGTCTTATGGATTCCGTTATTTTCCGTTATAACCATGTTATAATGGAAAGCCATAACGGAATCCATAGCGCTGATGTGAACCCGCTCTAAGATGATCAAAATCCAGCAGTTTTTGAGCTGTGGTTCCACCTATGTGGTGTATTTGCTACAATGTCCCTGCCACCTACTATATGTGGGTGAAACGACCTGGGACTTAAAACCCCGACTGAATCAGGATAGATATTCCATTAGGAAGAAACCCGTGTCCAAGCACGTCATAGAAGCCAAACATCCTGAAAGATCTCAGATTCAGGATTCTGGAACAGATACCGGTATTGAGACGTGGTGGAGACAGGACAGCTCTATTAAAGAAAAGGGAACTCTATTGGATTTATACACTTCAGAACCTCAAACCGAGGGGACTGAATGTGGAATTTAAGGTGGTATAAGATATGGAAATGTATACGTCACACATCTGCAGTTCTCTAGACCTTACGCACTATATGGAAAGACATCTGCTTTTGATTTACTTACCGTATATTCTCTTTTCTTTTCCTTTAGGCAATATCACTGTATATCAGTGGCGAGCGACTCTAGGAACAATATATAGGGGGGCACATAAGATACCACAGTCAAAAATGGGGGGGGGGGAATAATAGTTTTCACCTCTTAATCATACTACTAAAAAAAACAAAATAAGTGTACAGTACAGACCAAAAGTTTGGACACACCTTCTCATTCAAAGACTTTTCTTTATTTTCATGACTATGAAAATTGTAGATTCACACTGAAGGCATCAAAACTATGAATTAACACATGTGGAATTATATACATAACAAACAAGTGTGAAACAACTGAAAATATGTCATATTCTAGGTTCTTGAAAGTAGCCACCTTTTGCTTTGATTACTGCTTTGCACACTCTTGGCATTCTCTTGATGAGCTTCAAGAGGTAGTCCCCTGAAATGGTTTTCACTTCACAGGTGTGCCCTGTCAGGTTTAATAAGTGGGATTTATTGCCTTATAAATGGGGTTGGGACCATCAGTTGCGTTGAGGAGAAGTCAGGTGGATACACAGCTGATAGTCCTACTGAATAGACTGTTAGAATTTGTATTATGGCAAGAAAAAAGCAGCTAAGTAAAGAAAAACGAGTGTCCATCATTACTTTAAGAAATTAAGGTCAGTCAGTCAGCCGAAAAATTGGGAAAACTTTGAAAGTAAGGGCTATTTGACCATGAAGGAGAGTGATGGGGTGCTGCGCCAGATGACCTGGCCTCCACAGTCACCGGACCTGAACCCAATCGAGGTGGTTTGGGGTGAGCTGGACCGCAGAGTGAAGGCAAAAGGGCCTACAAGTGCTAAGCATCTCTGGGAACTCCTTCAAGACTGTTGGAAGACCATTTCAGGGGACTACCTCTTGGAGCTCATCAAGAGAATGCCAAGAGTGTGCAAAGCAGTAATCAAAGCAAAAGGTGGCTACTTTGAAGAACCTAGAATATGACATATTTTCCGTTGTTTCACACTTGTTTGTTATGTATATAATTCCACATGTGTTAATTCATAGTTTTGATGCCTTCATAGTCATGAAAATAAAGAAAACTCTTTGAATGAGAAGGTGTGTCCAAACTTTTGGTCTGTACTGTATGTAAATAAGATTACAAAATATGAGAGTATTGCGGTATGCAGGGATAGCTTTTTATTCTACTAACCTAATACTTAGGGTACTTTCACACTTGCGGCAGAGGATTCCGGCAGGCAGTTCTGTCGCCGGAACTGCCTGCCGGATCCGTCAAAACGCATGCAAACTGATGGCATTTGTCAGAAGGATCAGGATCCTGATCCGTATGACAAATGCATTGAAATGCCGGGGATCTGTCTCTCCGGTGTCATCCGGAAAAACAGATCCGGCATTTTTTTTTTTTTTTTCAATTTTGCGGTCTGAGCATGCGCAGACTGCAATTCCGGATCCTTTTTGCCGGAACACTCAGGGCCGTATCCGGCATTAATGCATGTCAATGGGAAAAAATGACGGATGTTTCCGGCAAGTGTTCCGGAATTTTGGACGGAGATAAAACAGTAGCATGCTGCGGTATTATCTCCGTCCTGATCAGTCAAAAAGACTGAACTGAAGACATCCTGATGCATCCTGAACGGATTACTCTCCATTCAGAATGCATGGGGATAAAACTGATCAGTTCTTTTCCGGTATAGAGCCCCTAGGACGGAACTCAATGCCGGAAAAGAATAACGCAAGTGTGAAAGTACCGTAAGAAGACGAGCTTTCAAGAGTTTTCCTTTCTTCCTCGGTTTTGCTTCAGACCTGAGAAAGAGAGAAACACTTTCGAGAACTTTTCTTTATAGTTTAAAGCAGTTTCAGCAAACACCAGGGCTGTGTAAATAATCCCATATGTGAAACATGTCACTGAAGAAGACCAATGAACAGAGGCTCACAGGCTTATTCACAGAAGGTGAAGAGTTTGGAGAAGGGAACAATCTAGGACAACATAACTGAATAGGAAAGTGAGCTGAATTGGAGAATTGTTTACAAATCAGCCATGTTGTCCTATATTGTTCACTTCTCCAAATTCTTCACCCTTTTGTGAAATAACCCTGTGGGTGTTATTTGTGTGTGCAACTAATACTACTCATTCTGCATGTAACTGGGGGCGCTGGTCAGGGGTGCGTGTAACTGGGGGCGCTGGTCAGGGGTGCGTGTAACGCAGGGGGCGCTGGTCAGGGGTGCGTGTAACGCAGGGGGCGCTGGTCAGGGGTGCGTGTCACGCAGGGGGCGCTGGTCAGGGGTGCGTGTAACGCAGGGGGCGCTGGTCAGGGGTGCGTGTAACGCAGGGGGGCGCTGGTCAGGGGTGCGTCGCAGAAAGAAAAGATACTTTCAGTTCTAGTGTGCTCTGTCCTCGTGCCTTCTTCCTCTAGGCGTGATGGCGGGGGGAGTGGCGCACGATGATGTTTCCTAATGGTAAATCCCCAAGCCACATTCTTTTCTGCCTCTGCAGGCCCTGCTAGGCTGAAATACACAGGCAGCCAATGGCAGTGCTGCCTTCTCCCTCCCAGCCAATAGCAGCTGAGGTGGGTGGGGGAAGATTCACTTGGCTGCCGACTGCCGAGGAGCCCGTAGTGAAGCGGGTGGGCAGCATGGGCAGTACGTTCAGCTTGGCAAAACTGGCAGATCGCCGCTGTACTCAGGGCCGTCTTTAATATTGATTGTACCCTGGGCAAGCATTTACTTGGGCCCCTGGATCCCGCCCAGCATGCAGTCACGCTCTCCACCACACACCTGGTAGAGTAGTAAACTTTAATAATGATGAGCGGCCCCTAGACGTGTTCCTTGGCAGTAATGTAAATACTATTTTTTTTTCTGAAAAGGCAGTATTTACATTACAAAGCTTGCAGAGACCGGCTATAGACACCAGAACTACTACGTTTAGCTGTTGTGGTTCTGGTGACTAGAGTGTCCCTTAATATAGAAGGGAAAAAAGAATCAGCACAAAAGTATCAAATAAAATGGCTGCATCATTATTCTAAAAATTCAAAAAGCACAACTTCTGACACAAATATATAGTATTTTGCAGATTTTTTTACAATGTGCAGATAGCACTGTACTACTAACCCCTCCATCCACCCTACATACAGGGTGATACAGCGCACATACCTCTTACATCCAGTGACGTCTCTTTGATGTAGATGTTCTCTTTCCTCATCTTCTCCTTTCAGACCTTCAGACCAGACGCCAGTTTTCAGACATTTCTCGTCTCTGCAGTTTGACAAACAAAATCTTAGTTTACTACTTTTCCATCATCCTCACATCTTCTGGACAAATCATCCTACCACCCCCAATACTGTGCCGCCGTGCTCCCCAATACTATACTGCAGAAACAGATAAACCCCCTGATAATAGTAGTACCATGCAGATAGTGCCCTTCAATAATTACTGGCACACAGTGCCCTAAAATAACTGCGCCCAGCAAATAGTGCCCTTCAATAATTATTGGCACACAGTGCCCTAAAATAACTGCGTCCAGCAAATAGTGTAAACATAACGTCCCCCAAAAATAATTGTGGTGAGCTGATACTGTGCCAAGGTGCCCCCACAGTAATAGTGCTCCCAAAAGTCCCACCAATAGGAATAATTCTCTACTAGAGCAAACATGGTAGTAATAGTGCTCATACAGTGCCCCCAACATGTCCCCACTGTGCCCCAGAAGTAATAATGCTCCCATAGTGCCCATACTAGTAATCATGTTCCCCATAGACCCCCAGTAGTAATAAAGCCCATCATAATGCCCCCCAGTAGTAATAATTCTCCTTATGTGCCAGTGCAAATAATACCCACTTTTAATGCCCCCAGTTGAGCTAATGTCCCCATAGTGCCCCCATAATGTACCAGTATAAAATGTCCCATATATAGTGCCCCAGTAGATGCCCTCAGTGTCCCCCATAATTTGCAAGTATAAAATACCCCTTTTTAGTGCCCCCCCCATAGAACTCCTCTCTCCCCTTCCCCATAGTACCCACCATAATGTTCCCCAGTATAAAAATACCCCTATACAGAGCCCCCCATATAAAATGCCTCTTCTTTGTGGCCTCAGTAGATGCCCCCATATTGCCCCCAATAATGTGCCAGTAAGAAGTGCCCACATAGATGCCCCCAATAATGTGCCAGTAACAAGTGCCCCCAATCATGTGCTAGTAACATGTGCCCCCATAGATGCCCCCCAATCATGTGCCAGTAACAGGTGCCCCCATAGATGCCCCCCCAATCATGTGCCAGTAGTAGTACCATATAAAAAAAATAAACACTTATTATCACCTCCATCAGGCTGGCAGCGATGCAATGCAGGCCTCTTCCGGCCTCTGTCTCGCGCTGTCCGGCTCAGGTGGCGTGATGACGTCATTGCGCAGCTTGCACCGGCCCCTGATAGGCTGCAGGCACTAGGCCTGCAGCCTATCAGAGTAACAGGGAAGGGACACACCGCTCCCTCCCCTGCCGCAGCACTTCTATATGTATTGCTGTCCTGAGGATGGCGATATAGAGGACTATGGAGATGAGCGCTTCCAAAATGGAAGCGCTCATCTCCCTGTGCCCTGCCGCCGGCCGCCCCCCACATCGCCAGTGGCCGGCGGGGCTCAAGAGGCAGCTGCCCCTTTTGCCCCACGTTAAAGACGGCCCTGACTACAATGTATATAATCAAAGTCCCGTTCACATTATATTTGGGCTGTACAGATGGAGTATACATTAGTGTGTACAGATGGAGTATACCTTAGTGTGTACAGATGGAGTATACCTTAGTGTGTACAGATGGAGTATACCTTAGTGTGTACAGATAGAGTATACCTTAGTGTGTACAGATGGAGTATACCTTAGTGTGTACAGATGGAGTATACCTTAGTGTGTACAGATGGAGTATACCTTAGTGTGTACAGATGGAGTATACCTTAGTGTGTACAGATGGAGTATACCTTAGTGTGTACAGAGGCTAGCACTCAGCTCCGGCACTTGTTCCTTCTACTTCCTAAGTAGAGCTGAGTGTTTGTCTATGCGCAGAAGGAACAGAGGCCATTACACGTCCTGCTTTTGATCCACTGTCAACCCAAAACATTTACCATGTGGTCACCTCCTGTCACCCTGAATACACAGACGAGGCCTACAAGACTGAACAGGCCCTCCTAGAATATCTCCCGACACACCAGATAATCCGATATTAATTCTATATCTACCTATCTATCTTATTTCTATATATCTATCTATAAAAGAAAAATGGCAACACTAGACAATAGAAGGCAAACAGAGGTGCAAGCCCAGTGGGACAAGACTGATGCCAAAATAGTAAAAACAAATAAAACTTTTTTTTTTAAAAATCCAGAAAGGCAGCACACTCAAATATAATAAAAAGAAAAAAAAAATTCACCCATGTGGACGCGACATTTCGGCTCAAACACTAGAGCCTTTCTCAAGCAGTGACAAGAGAAAAGTCCCAGTAAACGTTGCTTTGGTGATTAAAGAACACCACTTTTGATTTACACTTTGAGAGTGCCGTGGAATTTTTTATTTTATTTTGTTGGATTGCTTCCGCAGCCGCTGGCACACCGTAGTCATCCTTACTGCTGTGATGTCCACATTATTGAAATTATCTATCTCATATCTATCTATTTATCTTTTATGTCCATCAGTCATTGTTTGAATTCTTGATTACTTAGTAATGTCTGATCTTTTTTATACACGTGTCCTCTGATTGTAGCTCAGTGGAATATATACATAAAATTGTTGAGACATCATCTGTCTCACTGTGACGGACAGAATAACGTGGCCTGCAGCATTTTTCTGCCCGACTTTCTGGTGGTGGACACCAAATCATTTCAGGTGTAGAAGAAGAGACACAACTGATATAAGTGAACCCAGCCTGGCTGACAATAAGATAGGAGGACCCTGCTCTTTATACACTCACCTAAAGAATTATTAGGAACACCATACTAATACGGTGTTGGACCCCCTTTTGCCTTCAGAACTGCCTTAATTCTACGTGGCATTGATTCCACAAGGTGCTGATAGCATTCTTTAGAAATGTTCCCCATATTGATAGGATAGCATCTTGCAGTTGATGGAGATTTGAGGGATGCACATCCAGGGCACGAAGCTCCCGTTCCACCACATCCCAAAGATGCTCTATTGGGTTGAGATCTGGTGACTGTGGGGCCATTTTAGTACAGTGAACTCATTGTCATGTTCAAGAAACCAATGTGAAATGATTGGAGCTTTGTGACATGGTGCATTATCCTGCTGGAAGTAGCCATCAGAGGATGGATACATGTTCTCATTCTGTTTACGCCAAATTCGGACTCTACCATTTGAATGTCTCAACAGAAATCGAGACTCATCAGACCAGGCAACATTTTTCCAGTCTTCAACAGTCCAGTTTTGTGAGCTCGTGCAAATTGTAGCCTCTTTTTCCTATTTGTAGTGGAGATGAGTGGTACCCGGTGGGGTCTTCTGCTGTTGTAGCCCATCCGCCTCAAGGTTGTGCGTGTTGTGGCTTCACAAATGCTTTGCTGCATACCTCGGTTGTAACGAGTGGTTATTTCAGTCAACATTGCTCTTCTATCAGCTTGGATCAGTCGGCCCATTCTCCTCTGACCTCTAGCATCCACAAGGCATTTTTGCCCACAGGACTGCCGCATACTGGATGTTTTTCCCTTTTCACACCATTCTTTGTAAACCCTAGAAATGGTTGTGCGTGAAAATCCCAGTAACTGAGTAGATTGTGAAATACTCAGACCGGCCCGTCTGGCACCAACAACCATGCCACGCTCAAAATTGATTAAATCACCTTTCTTTCCCATTCTGACATTCAGTTTGGAGTTCAGGAGATTGTCTTGACCAGGACCACCCCCCTAAATGCATTGAAGCAACTGCCATGTGATTGGTTGACTAGATAATTGCATTAATGAGAAATAGAACAGGTGTTCCTAATAATTCTTTAGGTGAGTGTATATATTGTTTGGATTCCTAAGATGACCCCAGATGTTACCTCTGACACATCTGGGTCTCCCTCCATATTCGTTTTGTCTGCTTCACTCGGAGGCCCTCTCTATGGTGAGATGTTTGCTTTGTGTCACTTCCTTTCTCCTGTGGTAGGCTCAGGTCCATGGATCAGACCTCTAATGGTGTCTACCGGTGGCCATAGACTGTGCCTATCCAGCCCAGAATGATTGCTTACCTCTCGGCATCATTCATGTAAAGATTCTTTGAAATTTAATTAAATTAAAATGTGCTAAAAATTCCCATTCTGGGGAAAAATCGGCGGCGCCTATAGGTGTTGACATAGGACTGCGGGGAAATGACAATGTTCTAGCCTGGACAGGAAACCACCGTGAATGGAAGATTTCCATACCAGTCTAAGTGCACCCGGGTCTGGAACAGGAAGGACCCAAACCACTAATTATTATTTTGATTCTTAGTTCAGGGTTGAATAAAAGAATATAAGGAGCTCTGGATATTATGTTTTATTACATGTTGTTTTATGTTCTGTCCTATGGTAAATTCTTGTTATATTAAAGTATTTTTTTTTATGTTTCTTATATATTAGACAGTTATAGTAAATTCCTACATTATATATAGTATTCTTTTATATTGTGCGCTAAATTTATGTATAGTATCTATAGGTATTATATTATAGACTTTCTATCATTATGGTATAATGTGAGGTGTTATAGCAGTATGTATTGTTTCACATAACATATTAGGTGACATTATATTATGCTATACATTAGTTTATATTGTGCGCTAGTCTATTGTATGTCATTTCACATTACGTTATCCATCCAGTTCACCCTATTACCCTATACATTATATTAAATTATTATAATGAATATTAGATATTAGTATATCTCATTATATTACATTATACTAGGCATTATATTATGTAATAGTATGTCCTTCTATACATATATACCTCCCAACTTTTTGGATGGTCAAAGAGGAACACTTTTGGGTCATTGAGTGAAAGTCCATTTTCCTGTATATTTATACACCTTTCTTACAACAGTTCAGTGAAAAACGGACCACAAAACACTGAAAAAGCCATACTGTCATGTGCAATAAGCCTAAGGGTCCATTCACACGTCTGCAATTCTGTTCCACGTTTTGCGTAAACGGAATTGCGGACCCATTCATTTCTATGGGGCCGCACCATGTGCTGCCCAGATCCAGATTTGCGGATCCACACTTCTGGGTCCGCAATTCTGTTCCCGAAAAAAAAAAAAATAGAACATGTCCTATTCTTGTAGTGAATAAACCGGCACTCCGTAGTTTCTTTGCAAAAGATTTTTCTTTATTCGTCACCCATGTGACGCGCGTTTCGGCACTAACATGTGCCTTTGTCAGACAACAGGTGATGATAGCAATTGCGGACAAGATTAGGCATTTTCTATTAAGTGCCGGCGATGTGCGGTCCGCAAAGTGCGGAACGCACATTGCCGGTGTCCGCGTTTTGCGGATCGGTGAATCCGCAAAACACACACGGACGTGTAAATGGACCCTAAAAAGAGGGATGTTTAAGGAGAAAAGAGGCGTAGAGGGACCACTTGGGAGGTCTGCATTACTTGTATACAATATATTATAGTAATCACATAATATATGAGGTCACATTATACTATACATTCGTTTTCCTCGACGCCCTACAGGTCACAAAAGCTGAGCTGCCTACGGACTACAGGAAATGAAAATTTCAGGTAAATACATTTTTGTTATATTGTGCTATAGTGCATTATATTATGTCACATATTATCCCATAATTAGTTAGAATATATTATGTCACAGTATCTTATCCTATACATTAGTTTATATTGTGCGCTAGTCTATTGTATGTTATCTCACATTACGTTATCCATCCAGTTCACCCTATTATCCCGCACGGTCGATTTTATATTAAACTGAATATAACATATTTCACATTATAATTCATCAATTAGGTATTTAATAGCATCTCCTTCTATACATTAGTTACATACAGTATACTATAGTAATCTACAGCATATTGTTTCATATATTAAGTCACATTATATGATATTATACATTAGTTATTTTGTGTCACAGTATATTATGTAATGTCACATTATGTTATATTATTCTACATCATACTATACATTATGTTATATTAAAATTATTATAGTGAATATTAGATATTTAATTTAGATTGTAAGCCCCATTGGGGACAGCGTAAGGCCTCATGCACACGACCGTATTTTGTTTCCGTGTCCGATCCGTTTTTTTTGCGGATAGGATGCGGACCCATTCATTTCAATGGGTCCGCAAAAAACGCGGACAGCACACTGTGTGCTGTTCGCATCAGTAAAATAGTGCATGTCCTATTTTTTTCTAGTTTGCAAACAAGGATAGGCGTTAGTACAATGGATCCGCAAAAAAAAAAAAGGATCCACAAAAAAAAGCGGATGCCATACGGAACGTCATCCGTTTTATTTGCGGACCGCAAAACACATACGGTCGTGTGCATGTAGCCTAATACTAATGTCTGTAAAGATCTGCGGAATAGGTCAGCGCTATATAAGTGCATATAAGAAATAAATACAATATATTAGTAGATCACATTACATGTTATGCCAGATTCTATTACATCGTACTGGGTATTATATTATGTAATAGTATTTCATACTATACATTACTTCCTTTACTACATATTATGTTATTCCATAATTTGCCTTACATTATATTCTAGGTTATATTATATTTTATGTTATGTTTTAGTGATTGTGTGCTACATATGATGCGGTCACATTATACATGACTTGATATGATATATATTGTAGGATAGTGTAATGTATATTATGTCTGGTTATTGTATAGGGTCCGGCGCATGCAGCTCTGAGGTGCAGACAGGTGACTTCAGTCTGAATCCACATTGCACCTTCTCCAGGTAAAGGAAGGGAAGTGACAGTCTGAGGTCCAGGCCTGGAAGTCAGACACAGGATGGACCCAGCCACCACCTCTTCCAGGCCATTGTGACAACCTCTAAGCTCAGGGTCATTAGCAAAGCACTTGCCCTCCCCAACATCACCACTAAATACAAGAGGCACAAAGGATGTCAGCACATCAAAAACCGGGCCGAGGATACACATAAGCCAGACTTGTGTCACAATCCAGAGAAAACACAAGAACGACAGACAACCCCAGAGTCAGACTCCTCCACCGATATCTGCCCCGTCCTCAAGATGAGAGATGAGCAAAGTATTTAAAAAAAAATGTTGCTTTGTGATGAATTACTTCGCCACCAAGCGCATTTCTTTATATGTAGTGATTGCAGCGATTGTGCCGCTCCCCGTCATTGTACTCCTTAGATGCCGCGCTCATCTCTGATCGCGGCATCTGACATTAACATTAAAGTGTAAAATAAAATATGTAATTTAAATCATACTTACCTCATCCACCTGATCACGAAGAGCCAGCCACCATCTTGATTGAAGATCTAGCGTGAAATCTCGCGACAGCCGAGTCTCTTCACGCTCAAACGGATGAGGCAAGTATGATTTTTTAAAATTTGTTACTGGCATTCAGGAAAATCCATTCACTGCCACGAAGCATGAGGATTATTCCGCTTTGCGGTGAATTAAATTTTCCCTGTAAGGGCTTGTTCACACGAACGTTTTTTGCGTTTCGTATACGAAACCATTTATTTCTATGGGTCCGCCAAAAAAACGGAATGTACTCCGTGAGCATTCCGTTTCCGTATGTCCGCATTTCCGTTCCGCTACATTTTGAGTCTTGTCCTATTATTGTCCGCAAATCACGTTCCGTGGCTCCATTCAAGTCAATGGGTCCACAAAAAAAAGGAACACATACGGAAATGCATCTGTATGTCTTCCGTATCCGTTCCGTTTTTGCCAAATGCCCAGCCCAATTTTTTCTATGCAATTACTGTATACTGTATATGCCATACGGAAAAATGGAACCACAGCAGAAACAAAAAACGGATCCGGAAAAAACGGCCCGCAAAACACTGAAAAAGCCATACGGTTGTGTGAAAGAGGCCTAATTCGAATCGAAGTCCACTTCCCTCAACACTACTCAAGACAAACAGTAACAAATCCAGGAATTTACAATAAATGACAAATAATATCTGGATAATCAGCGTCGCTACAGGACATTCTGGGATATAAATGGTTATGAGAATCGGCATCATAGCGCTATAATAAAGGCACAAAATAATCATCTTGTGTTTATCTGGTATCATCAGTATTATTATGGCTATTACTATCATTACAGCTAGGGCTGCTTTCACACTCGCGTTTGGTGCGGATCCGTCATGCATCTGCACATATGGATCCGCACCGCTAATACAACCGCATGCATCCGTTCAGAACGGATCCGTTTGTATTATCTTTAAAATTGGCCAAACGGATCCGTCTTGAACACCATTGAAGGTCAACGGAGGGCGGATCTGTTTTGCATTGGGTCAGTCAAAACGGATCCGTCCCCATTAACTTACATTGTGTGTCAGGACGGATCAGTTTGCCTCCGCAACGTCAGGCGGACATCAAAACGCTGTGAGCAGCCTCCAGAGCGGAATGGAGACGGAACGGAGGCAAACTGATGCCTTCTGAGCGAATCCTTTTCCCTTCAGAATGCATTAGGGCAAAACTGATCTGTTTTGGACCGCGTGCGAGAGCCCTGAACGGATCTCACAAACGGAAACCAAAACGCCAGTGTGAAAGTAGCCTTAGTTCTCTGTCTGATTTGCTTTGTTCATTTTTTTATTTTATATTTTTTTATATGAATTTTTGTTTTATTGGGTTTCGTTTAATTACTATTTGCTTTTATTATATCCATTTTATTGTTCTACTTATTTTATTACAGTATTATCATCTTATTAGTTATTCAATTTTTATTATTGTTGACATTTATTGTACTAATTACAATTTTTTTCATCATTATTATAACTAATATCAAATATCTACCTATCTATAATCTATCACATACCTATGTATCTATGTCTCTCATATCTATCTATATATCTAAAAAGTATCCGTGTCATATGTATATTCTATCATATCTATCATCTACCTCATATCTATCTCTCTCTATTCATCTCGGGTCTACTATGTATCTGTATCATATCTATCTATCTCATATCTATCTATCTATCTATCTATCTCATATCTATCTATCTCATATCTATCTATCTATCTATCTATCTATCTCATATCTATCTATCTATCTATCTATCTATCACATACCTATGTATCTATCTATATCATATTTATCTATCATCTTTCTAAATATCTATCAATGCCTCTTATATGTTTATAGCGATCTCTCATATCTATCTATCTATCTATACATCTCTCTCTCATATCTATCTGTCTCTCTCATATCTATCTATCTATCTATCATCTACCTCATATCTATCTCTCTATTCCTCTCGGGTCTACTATGTATCTGTATCATATCTATCTATCTATCTATCTCATATCTATATCATATTTATCTATCATCTTTCTAAATATCTATCAATGCCTCTCATATGTTTATAGCAATCTCTTATATCGATCTATATATCTAAAATCTATCTATCACATACCTTTGCATCTAATGTCTATTGTATACATATCTCTCATATCTATCTATCTATCTATCTATCTATCTATCTATCTATCTATCTCCTATCTATCTATCTATCTCTCTCATATCTATCTGTCTATCACATATCTATCTATCTGTCTATCCCTTTTTTATTTTCAAGCAATGAGTTGCAGGAAAATAAAATATGTCCCCAAGCTGGACATTTTGGGAAACTTCCTGGTCTATGAGACAGGAAACCTTCCCTTTTGGGATCAGTAGGGTTGAAATGTTTATTGAGACTGCCGTGTCTTTTGGTTACCCCAGCAGGATGAATGGCTTGGCTGACCGATGCTTCACAATGCTGTCTACTTAGCATTCAGACCCAGCCATCATTTTCACGCCTCCTGGGCATTCTCACACCTGGACACTTTGAACACTGGAACCGCCCACTAAACCTGCTATAAGAGGTGATGAGGATGGACATGAGCCAGGATCCACAGTTTAACCTTGAAGGATGGCTGGGTATAGCCAAGAACCTGGACATTTCGTTTTCTCAACTAGTCCTAATCAAATGGGATATTCTGGCCAACAGACCCAACATGTTGGTTTGACTATGGCACCAACACACCAGAAGGACTGCACAAAAGGTATGTGGCTTTGGAACATCTCAAAGTTCTTTTGAGGGATCTCTAATGGTCTCCCCTTTTGGCATCTTGTATAAAATGTATAAATATTTAATCTTTATTGTAATATCTTTCTAGGGAATATCGTCTCACCAGTCTCTACAGGCGACCACAGACCAGCTCAATCAGGACAACCCAAAAAAGTGAGCAGCCCCCCACAACCAGCAGTGGCGGCAATCTGCCAGCGACGGAAGAGAACTGTCTATAATCCAACCCAATTGGATATCCTTGAGAGATATTTCAAGAGCAACATGTATCCAGATATCCATCATCGGGAACAGCTAGCTAAACAAATGTTCCTACCAGAGTCAAGGATCCAGGTATGAACTTGCCTTTTATCAACTTCTTCTCGAAACCACCCATATTGTTGCCAGTCATGGCTTGTCCATAGTTTTCATCCACTTAGTCTACAGAGTGCTCACCCTACCTTTTGCCATCACTTTTATCAACATGTCTTCATCTGTCCAACTGATTTTCCTTCACCCATTTTCCCACTATCAGCAGTCCATCCCGTGTGCCATATTTTTTTCCAACTTTTAAACCATGACCATTCTCCACCCAAAAATACTAAATATTCACACATCTTAAGTGTCTTATTTCATCATTATCAGTAGAATTACTTTAGATGCCAAAGGTTGGCGAGATATCTCCCAGTCCTTGACCTTTAGGGATCACAATCTCCACATGGAGTCTTCTCTATACTGTCTGATTTATTTGGACATGTGTTTGCACCAGATTTGATAAAATTCAATCCCCCAGGGCCTTGAGCTCAAAATTTATTGTTACAATGATGCATTATGTTGTTATTCTGATGTAGTACTTATAGGCCATCTCCTTGACCTACAGGTTTGGTTCCAGAACAGAAGAGCCAAGGCCAGACGAAAGGGAGTCAAGTCTACTCCCCATCATTCTGCTGAAGACCATTTTTCTAACATCTTAGGAGACAAGTACTTGTATTCTTCAACATCCGCTCCTCATCTATCTATGGTCCACCAGCAGCCAATGGTTCCTCCCCAACAGCAGATGCAACCGATCGGGAACACGGAGGAAGACTTCTTTAATCAGAGTGCGGATTACCTTGGATATCCTCAATACTCATGTATGGTATCTAGACAGAGGGTAATGATGAAACAGACCTCGTCTAGAGTTTACCACCAGAACATGTCATCTAACATCTCAATGGGGAACCAACATTTCTACAACAATATGGCCTCTGTTATGGGTGTCAATAGCCAAGGTATGGACTTAGGAAGAGGGCACGTCCAAATGCCAATGCAAAACAACTATGCCATGGACTACCCCAGTTTCCAACGCAACAAGACCATTCCATGTGAGATGAATGGGAATATCCCAGCCACCCAGGTCTCCACAGGAGCCTCATGTACCGGACTCAGTGGTTTTCCTGCTAATATCCCTTACCACATATCGGCCGTTCAGACTGACATTTGCAAGAAAAGTTCCCACATCTCAGATTCTGGAGTTAGCGACCGATCCACTGAGTATGGATCAGACTGGGATGAAGATCTCACATCCGTTCTCAATAGTTTGTAGATAATAACAGATCTGGATTATAATGTACTAGATGGCACTTTAATCATAATTTAACCCTTTATTTAAAACTCCAGCCATAGAATGGACCTATGTGCAATTGTTTAGAATATGTAAATATGTCCCAATTTTTTATTGAAATTTGTTACGTTATGTTTTATTGCAAAAATAAAATTGAAAATTTCCAAAAAGTTTTTTAAAATATTTTTAGATAATTTTTCAACATTTAATTGCAAATTGTGTGTGTGTATATATATATATATATATATATATATATATATATAGATAGATAGATAGATAGAGATATAGACACACACACACACACACACACACACACAGGCATTAACAGATATACATCACAATAGTGTTAGAATTCAAGTCATAGAATTTGTCACACGCCATTTTCCGGCAAAATCTGCAACTTTTCCCCCGCACATGTCACTTTTCAAAAGTGGCGAGAAAAGGGGGTGCGACGTGAAATTGGGAGCTAATTTCTAATTTTCCATGCCTGTTTTTGGCATGGAAAATGGCTTAAATCTAAGCCAGCAAGGGAGCCTGTGTAGATTTAAGCCTGTTCCACGGACTGTGCCTCTACATAACTTTGGCACTTCCTCCAGCAGTGCACAAAGACTTAAAAGGGGTATTCGCAGGCATGGGATATAGACGATTCTCTCCGGTTCTCCAGATCCAGTTGTTAAAATTACAGCTGGATCGGGGAACCAAATTACCGGCTGAATCCCGATCCGGCGTTCGGCGGCGGTAGCGGGACATTGTGGAAGCGTTAGAGGTGTGGGTCAGCGCTTTAAAAAAAACTTGTTGCTTCACGTGCCGCTGATAGTTTAGCTCCTTAGGCTTTTTAAAAGTTGGGCGGTATGTGTGTGTAGTGTATGCATGGTGTATTTATGTGTGTGTGTTGCATATATATGGTGTATGTATATGTAAACATGTGTCGTGATGCCGCGTGTCCACCGTTGAGTAGGGAACCTCCTGTTAAAAATTTGAATCCCACCCCTGGGTAGTCGTGCTGTTTCCCCTATATTGTCAGTAGGGGGTAGCAAAAACGAGGGCCCCGGCTCCCCTGCAGCCCCCCTGAAAGGTAAGGAACAGTCATCTCCATGGGAATTCTGGAGCGCTGTACTTGGCTGTCTTTCGAACTCTCAGAAATAAAAAGCGCGCATGTGCGACCGGCTGCTCCTTTCTTTTCAGGGGGAACGGGTGCCTTGGAATCTAACCCAAGTTTGGGAAATGTTTTTTTACAGTACAAATTAATTTATGAAGTTATTTACGCAAAGTCTCGCGAGACTTCGCGAAGCAATAACTTTGGCTCATCGGAGCCAATACATTCCTGCTCTGTACAGTATTAGAACAAAGTTTTATGTGAATCGACTCGATGTTTTATCCGAAGTCGATTCGCTCATCCCTAATGATCACCTACAGAGACTCACCTACCTAATACTAAAACCTATTTATTCTCGGTGATAGAAATTATTCTACAAGGCATGACTTTAGGTCTAGCTCAATGTTCAGACGCATAGGCTGCTGTGTATTCAAACTGTATATCCAGTCGACCTCCTTATTTATAGTCTTAAAGGATCTCCTCCTCGCCATTTGTTTTTCACCAGCTGTAGACATGATCCCCTGGGGTTCTTGCCAAAAAAAAAAGCTGTGGGTCTCTAAGGCTACTTTCACACTCGCGTTTGGTGCGGATCCGTCATGGATCTGCACAGATGGATCCGTTCAGATAATACAGCCGTCTGCATCCGTTCAGAACGGATGCGTTTGTATCATCTTTAACATAGCCAACACCATTGAAAGTCAATGGAGGACGGATCCGTTTCCTATTGGGTCAGAAAGCGGATCCGTTCCCATTGACTTACGTTGTGTGTCAGAACATATCCGCTTGGCTCAGTTTCGTCAGACGGACACCAAAACGCTGCAAGCAGCCTCCAGAGTGGAATGGAGACTGATCGTAGGCAAACTGATGCATTCTGAGCAGATCCTTTTCTATTCAGAATGCAAACTGATCCGTTTTGGACCACGTGTGAGAGCCCCGAACTCTCTGGCCAAAAGGTCAGGTCTGTAGAAGCAGAGACATTTAAATGATAAAAGGTTTAATGAACGTATTTATACTTGACCAAGTAGCGGCCCTACAAATTTTGTCAAGAGATACGCCAGCTTTTTCAGCCAAGGAAGAGGCCATTGCCCTGGTGGAATGGGCTCTCACGTTAGAAGGCCCATTTGGGAGTAACAACGGGATATTGTGTGCTTTATCCAACAGCCTATAGAGGTTTTGGAAACCTTCTTCCCCTTGTTTTGACCTGAAAACTGAATTAGAAGGTTATCATCCTTTCTGACTTCCCTAGTAGCTGCCAGGTATTGGATAACAGTTTCCATTAAGTCTAGGAGATGGAAATGTTCTTCTGTCGGGTTTTGAGGATCCGGGCAAAAAGAAGGTAAGATTATCTCCTGGTCTCTATGGAAGTCAGAGACTACTTTTGGAAGAAAGCCACGATCTAATCTAAGCTAAGCACTATCCTGTCAGGACATATTGTAAGATAGGGTTCCCTACAGGAGAGGGCCTGAATTTCCTGAACCCAGGTGTCTAGCTGTTGCTATAGCTATAAGGAAAGCTGCTTTAAATGAAAGGTGTTTTATGGAAATATCCGATGTAGGGGCAAAAGGAGACTTCGTCAGACCCCTCAGAACCACGTTTAGGTCCCACTGAGGGGTCCTAGGAGTTAAAGATGGTCTCAGTCTGGAAGCGGCATTACCCCTAAGAACTTCTTTTGATGATGGTACTAGGCAGGACTTGGTTTGTTATCCAGCCTAGCTCTGAAAGTTCCCGTAACACAAATTTGATTTGTCTGGAGGTTTCTGGTTTTGAATTCCCGACTATAAGGAAGTCGTCTAAATAGGGAAAAATTAGGAGCCCTTCCAGTCTGAGCGGGGCCATCATCTCTACCACCAGTTTTGTGAACACCCTTAGGGCTGACAAAATCCAGAGTGACAAATTGAAAATGATTATGCCCTTCTTGTCCTTTAGTGCAAATCTCAGATATTTTTGTGAATTTGCATGGATGGGGGACATGGTCGTAGGCATCTTTTAGGTTGATAGATGTCATATATGCTCCTTCCTTGATTAGTGGAATGATAGATGATATGGACTTCATCTTGAATCTTCTGTAAGTTATTGACTTGTTTAACCCTTTTAGATTTATAATAGTACGGGAAGAACCGTCTGGTTTTTGGACTAGGAGTAATCGTGAGTAAAAGCCCCTTCCTATTTCAAATTTGGGGGGCTTCTATCACTACTCCAAATTTTTTTAGCTCTACAACTCCCTGCCAAATTTTTGATAGCATGTTTTGATAGAGAGTCATTATTTAGTATCTTTTTGAAGGCCTAGGGATTTTGGGTGACTGATTCCCACTGGGTCGAAAATTTCCTTAACCTTCCTCCAACTTTGAAGTCATTGTTTGTCATGGGGATTGAGGAGAAACCCTCTGCCCCACCTCCTTTTTGGCAAGTCCAAACCCTCTGTAAGGCTTAGGCTGTGAACTAAAGGAAATAAAAGGCTTCCTTTTATACTCCTCAGGAAAACCTCTTATCAGCTGCCTTCTCCAGGATAGCATCTAGAACTGGGCCAAATACGTACTCTCCTGAGAAGGCGATTGAGCACAATTTTGCCTTGGATGCCCTGTCGCCTCCCCAGGATTTCACCCATAGAGCTCTTCAGGCTGAATTTGACAGTGCCCCATCTTTTGCAGCGAATCTGACTGATTCGAATGAAGCGTCCGCTAGAAATGCCGTTGCTGACTTAAGAGGAATGGAGTTTAAAATTTCCTCTAGGAGTTTTTTTTTTTTTAATAATGTCGTCTTCTAACTCATGGAGCCAAATATACATGGTCCTGGCCACGGAGGTTGCCGCTATGTTTGTTTTCACCCCAAACAGAGGCCCCCAGCTTTTCTTCAGAAGTGCATCTGCCTTTCTTTCCATGGGATCC
The DNA here is from genome assembly GCF_905171765.1 of Bufo bufo. Taxonomy (NCBI): domain Eukaryota; kingdom Metazoa; phylum Chordata; class Amphibia; order Anura; family Bufonidae; genus Bufo; species Bufo bufo. The sequence goes on along the minus strand of NC_053392.1, from coordinate 605,062,734 downwards.
TGTAACTGTGAGGAATTCTCAAAGGGTAGGGAAGTCTTTTTGAACCCTTTGACCTGAATATAGCTATTTGGGGGTCTCGTAAAATAATTTGGTTTCAGATTGGTCAAATAATCTAATTTTAAATTCCCTGGAGACACCTAACCTTCTTTCAGGATCTGTCCATTCATCCATCATCATGTCCCTGATGTTTTCATTGACTGAGAATACCTTAGACTTTTTGGAATATACACGTAATCCCCCAAACATTTAGTCCTGAACTGACCGGGGCTTCTGGATATCTTCGATACCCATGGTGGCTCTAACAGCCTCTAATAATTCCTCTATATCTTCAGGATAAAAGTAATATTCCCCCCCCCCCCCCCATCTTCAATTATTTCTCCCTCTGACAGAACATGCGCATCAATATTTTGCCTAGAGGTGGAGGCCCCCTCATCAGAGGAGGATGCAACAGATATTTTGGTCTTTTTGGCTGGAGGTGTATGGGGAACTAGCACAAGGGATACCAGAGAGGACTGGAATCTCATTTTGGGTCATAGATTTCACTTCATTAAGGATAGATGGTTGCTCCTCCTTTAAAAGTTCACCGAAAGAGAAAACATCATCGGCACAGGCGCGCTGAGGAGGCGAGCCTCCTTATCTCAGAGCGCCTGCGCCGAATCAACACAGGCACGTGTTTTTTGAAATGCCGACAGGGCCAGTCGGAGGAGGAGATTGCGGCTGGCCCTGTCAATCAACAGGAGGAGAGGGCGTATTTTTGAGGCTGCTACCAGCAAGTAGATGCCCTACTTGCTGGTAGACAGGTAATTAGCATATTATAAAAGTATGTTTTTTGACATATCTACTGAATGAAAATGATTAACATAATGTATAGATATAGCGCAGGATAGGGATTATAAGTACACAAAAAGTTTAGTGGGGTGACAGAAGCCTTTTAAGGTGACTTTTTGAAAATAAAAACGCCACCACCAGGGAGGCCTTTGTGCGATGCCCCATAGGGACAGGAAACACTGACGGGTGAGTGTGGGTGGTGGCTTTTAAAGCCTGTGTTCCTGCCCCTATAGAGGTCAATCTCATGTGTAGCCATCATGGTGGAGGAAATGGAAAAAAGTGATTCAACTCTTGAATGCCAGCGGTATGTCACTATGCGGTGTTTTTTTTGGATTGACAGGTATTGCAGGAGGAGAGAACTACTACCAACTATCGATTGCAACACAAAAGGAAGGAGATTGAAAGTAAAGAGCGCCGATTCTGCTAGATTTATGAAGAGGCACCAGCCTCTTCATAACGTCACCAGTTCTGAGCGCAAGAGAGCTTCCTAGCCGTCTTACATTTATACTATTTTCTACACCAAAACAGGTGTAGAAAATGGTAAGTGAGATGGGCCTGCAAAACCAAACCACTGTAGGCCTGGCATGAGCAGGGAGAAGTCAGAGCGAGACACAAAGGACCGTTGCGCTGCAAACTGCATCAGAAATTTAGGCAGATTTCTGTTTGATAAATGACCCCCATAGACCTATTCTCTTTAGGATCCTGCTGCCACAAACAGTGGGGACAGTTTTAGTTTCCCCTTGTGCTGCCATTAGATTTGTCTCATTTATAGCAAGGCCTGTGCCTTATCACAAGCCCTTGTGCTTGGCAAGCAAACTACACAAGCCCCAGACAGGTGTAGTTTTTTTTTGCAGCATTTACACTTTTTTTCCAGGAATAAATGTCAGTAAATTTGCAGGAGATAGATAGATATTATGGGCCAGATTTATCATTCCTCTGACAGCTCACTCCACTTTCACATATGGCTAAAGTCAGTTTTAGCCAAGTCAGATTTATGATCGGCCCTTTAAGACTGTAATAAATCTGGTTTGACGGTAGCAGTTTATCCGTCAGTAAGCAGCTTTACAAAAGTCGCACATCTTTACGAAAAAGTCGCACGTTTTTATGAAAAAGTCGCATGTTCTATTAAAAAGTCTCATAAGATAAGAATGGTCCTCACTGGAGTGAAATTGGGACTTTTTTGCGACTTTTTTAAATAGTCCCAATAGTAAATCTGTCTAGAGATTCATTTACATAAGAAAACACGCCCACTTTCAGAAAACTGGCGAGCATAGTGCAGAGCAGAAAAAAAGTCGCAAATTTGTGCGCAGTTTTAGCGTTTGGGACTTTTTTGGGACTTTCACTCCATTATTCTGACCTGAGCTAATGATAAATCTGGCCCTATATATACACACACATACCTTAATAAATGACCCCCAGTATCTCAGCTATTACAAGCTGCAGCCGACTTCCGTCCTGGTTTATATTTAGTTGCTTCAGAGGCTGCTCTACATCGGCAGAGAGATTTAGAGGAAATCTAAAAGCTGTATGCCAGTTTTTTTGCCATGCAAAAAGTTGCATTTTTTTGTACAAAATAGCAACTTTTGGCATTTTACAACTTTCTTTTTTTTTAAAAACACCAAGCAGACAGATTTCAGATTGTGGTGCACAGACAGCTGAAAATGAGAAAATCTATACCCCATCCATAGGATCAGGGGGTGGGGGTTGAGAATCAGTGTCCAATTGTCAGGGTTCTGACTTCTGGGGCACTCTGCCATTTCCAGCAGTCCCATAGTGGCGGACACTCCTGTTAGGCTACAGCCAGCTTCACATTCACCTACAGACGTCTAATTGCAGAAGATAGAGTCAGTCCATAGATACCGTGTACAGCCATCTTTATTCACAAAGATCTACTAGTAACATGATATAAATATCCATAAATATTAATCAAATAAAACTGCTACAATAAAACTAGTCACTATATATTAATTACCTTAAAACTATAGATATACCTGGATTAAAAATTATTTATGACATCTCTTAAGGAATAAGAATTACATCTCCAGGCTCAAGTTTCTCAAAGGAAAATGCCCAGTCAGAGTCTGTAGATCTGTCACTGAGGCCTGAATCCAAGGCTGTGGAGCTTTGGTTGTAGAGGTCGTTGTGGGCGATTGGCACCTGGGATGGCAGATGTGTAGAGAAGAGGTTCAGTCCATCACAGTTCAGGTCTACATTGATGGGGGACACAGAGGTCTCAGACATGATGATTTTGTTTGCCTGGAACCAGTTATAATCAAAGAGGTTGGGTTTAGGAGAGGACCCTCTGGTCAAGTCAGTGGCCCCATTGTTCACTTGGGCCATATTGTTGTAAACTTGTTGGTGGACCCCCATGTTCGTGCTGTAGGACGCGTTTTGGCAGTAGGCCTTACCAGATGCATGCTGTACCTGGGATGATTGGTAGGAAAATGGATGGTAATAACCCAGAGATTGTGCTTGAGGCGAGGAATTTAGCTTTGAGTGCTTTATCGCCTTCACCCATTCTGCAGTTTTCACCGTTCTTCGTTGACGCGGCAGGCTCTGGCGACGTTTTGCAGGCCGTTTTACAGTTTTGCCATCAGGAAAATATTCTATCAATACTGGTTTCTTTGGCTTCGCACTCTCACGCCTTGACTTTGCTCTTCGGTTTTGAAACCAGACCTACAAGACATGAAGAAGCAGGGCCGTTTCTACAGCCGGGCAAGGGGTGCAACTGCATGGGGCGCATCACTCAGGACAGAAGAGGGGGGTTCCGTCAGCAGGGTCCAGCGCTGGAGGGGGGCCCTTTCTGTCCGGAGACAGCAGGAGTGGAGATGAGCTCTTCCATTGTGGAAGCGCTCATCTTCATATTCATCTGTATCACCATCCTCAGGACAGCAATACAGATGAATGGCCGGAGGAGCAGGGGAGAGGCATCTCCCTTGCCCGTTCCTGATGGGCTACAGGCACTAGGCCTGTAGCCCATCAGAGGCCGATGCGATGAAGTCATTGCGCCGCCTGAGCGGGACACAGGCCGGAAGAGGCCTGCATCACTGACAGCAGCATAAGGCAAGTATAGGGGTTTGTTTTTATTTATAGTATACTGTGGCAAGAAGGGTGGTGGGTGCCCCTATATACTGGCACAATATGGGGGGCACTATGGGAGCATTTACTGGGGGCCCTATTTACTGGCATGCATTATGGGGGGGCACTATGGAGAAATTATATAGGGGCATTTAATACTGGCACCCATTTTGGTGCCACTATGGGTAAGGGGGGAGAGGAGCATTATGGGGTAGTCTATAGGGGCATTTTATACCGACACATTATGGAGGACACTATGGGGATGGGGGAGGAGCACTATGGGGCATTATATAGGAGTATTTTATACTGGCACAAATTATAGGGGCACTATGGGCACCTAAGCTCATCTGGGGTCCACTAAGTTTTTTTCTAGTGGCACACAGTACAGATCATTGGAACACATGAGTGCACCAACGGGGGGGGGGGGGGGGGTGTTCTACTGTCACTCACTACCAGGGGCATTATGGTGGGCTTTATTACAACTGGGGTACTATGGGAGCATTATTACCGTACTTCTGGGACACAATTACTATTGAGGACACTGTTGGAGCACTATTACTACCAAGTGCACGCTGGCATAGAATTACTACTATTGTTGAGATTTTGGGGAGCACTTACTGTGGGGGCACCCTGGCACAGTATCAGCTTAACAGTTTTTTGGGGGACATTATGGTTATGCCATTAATGTCAGGGGCACCATTTGCTGGGTTCAGTTTTTTTTTTTTTTTTTTTGAGCATTGTGTTTCCATAATTATTGAAGGGGGCCCTCTGTGTGTTACTAGTATTTTCTGGGGGTTTATCTGTTTCTGCAGTATAGTTTTGGGGGTGCATGATGGGATGTTGAGAAGGTGGGAGGATGATGGAAAAGTAGGAAACTAAGATGTCTGTCAAACTCAGCAGAGAGAAGAGATGGCTGAAAGGAATAATCATGGCGGTGTGGTCTGAATGGGGAAAAGAAAGAACATCTACAATCAAAGGAGACGTCACTGGATGCAAGAGGTATGGGGCAATGTATTAGGCTACTTTCACAACTGTGTTAGCGATTCTGGCCGGCTGTTCCAGCAGAGAATTCACTGCATCCAGCACTGCAGACTGAATGCCTGCCGCCCCCATCAACTACAATGGAGTGCGGCAGAGATCCGGACACAACCTGGAGGGGGGTTCCTAGAAATTGCCCTGCATAGAAGCATCAAGTTATTCACGCAGAAGGGACATTAATATCTCCAGATAGAGGGGCTGATGAAGACTTCCCTGCAGGGGCATTACCAACTACAGGCCCAGTATCCCTTACAGCTTCTCTTTACCTCCACACACCAGATCCTGATGCAAACTAAGCGGCAGTGCCCATTAGTGAGGAGGACTAGGACGTGAAGAGTAATAGAGGGGTTTGTATGGTATATCTGAGGGTATCTGCTAGGGTGCCCTCGCCATAACTTTCACATGGAGCTAGTAGATACCTTGCAATGGGGGGCCCAGCATTTATTGGTTGTGCCCCTTGCACCCATAATGATATCAGAACACATGAAACAAGACCATTGGTCCCCCCATCAGTGACCTTCATGGGTGGAGGGGAATGTACCTGTATCCTCGACTCAGGAAGATGCAGACATTTTGCCAGATCCTCCCGGTCATTAATGTCTGGATACTGGTTGGTTTGGAAGAAGAGCTCAAGAACTTGCAATTGAGCTTTGGTGAAGATCATTCTTTTCCTGCGCTGTAATGCTCCACAATCTTGGGCCTCCCAGTCTTTCTGGCTAAAGTTTTCTGCCATGTTGCATCCCTGCCAGTGAGCGGCATTGTGGTCACCCGAATATGGCAATTTCAGCTCATCTAAGAAAAAAATAAATTATTAATCATTTGTGACTACTTATACATCACAAGACAGGACACAGATTTATTAAAGGGGTTGTCCAGGATTGGAAAAAAAAAACATGGCTGCTTTGTTCCAAAAAACAGCTTCACATACACAGCTGGTACCACAGAAATGACTGTGGCTGCAATATCACATATAACCTGTGGACAGGCATGGCGCTAGTTTTAGATGAAAATGGACATGTTTTACCAAGACTGGACAATCCTTTTAGGCAAAATATGCTAGAAGTCTGGTGGAAACCGCACCAGAGAAGTGGAGTACATGGAGGGTGGCAAATTAGTGTTTTAAACAGTTTGCACCACCCCCCCCCCCCTACAATTTTAAGGAGCCACTAAGAAAAAGGGCATGACCAACAGCGATTAAAGGGACAAAATTAACGGATTACACATTTTGATATGTAAAATATGGCAGCCATAAGCAGACTTGCCAACTCGTCTGCAACATCAAGGAGCCTTTAGGAAAAAATGAGATCCCCCGCCCCCCCAGAAAGCAGACTCCATATACTTTAACTGCATGTGGTGCTGGGATAGAATCGTCAGACAACCCTGGTGCCCATATTACCTTGAAGGGGGTGAGGGTGGAGTGCCACTCCAAAGGGGGGGGGGCAGACTGACATTTGAAAGGGGGCAAGGCCCATTCAGGGACTTGATAAAAATTCTACCATGACCAATCCACCACCCGAAGGCCAAATATGGCCATGAAGTGCAAAGTAAAGCTAAGTCTACCCACATTTTCTCATGCCACACGTGCCATCGGGGGCGGATTGGCCATACGCCTTACAGGGAAATTTCCCGGTGGGCCGCTTGAGCCCTCCTCACGGCCGGTGGAAGTTTTTAGGGATGTATTTTGTGATGGACTGTGGTATTTGGCTCTGTTGAAGTGGCATAATGTTCCACAATATGGGATTGTTGGCCCAAACAAGTTTCCAGTCTGCCCCTGCGTGCCACAGTGGTTAAATCAAAGTTTGAGCCATTTGAGAAAACCCTTATGGTATATCCACACAGCGCGGTCATGACACAGCTGTGGCCACGCAACTATTAACAATGCAGACCGACTAAACAAAAAAATATTCTACAGTTTTCAAACCTGCACCTGGATCTGAATGCTTTTGTAATTGCATGCAATTAAAAATTTTGCATAGCTACCGAGTTATTCAATAAAATGTATCTGCATAGCGGCACCTGCTATTTGTTCTCTCATTTCTTTGTCCTGCTCACTGAGAAGGTCGCACATGCTCAGTTTCATCCTTCAACTGCCTCCTGAGCTGTGATAGGCAGAGCATGGACACGCCTCCTGAGCTGCAGCAGAGAAGACACTCCCCTTGAGCGGTCAGCTTGATATAAATCTAGCAGAGCAATGAATGGGGAGATCTCTGGATCCATGTGAGGTGCAGGACTGGTTCTGGCTTTGTTAGACATATAGTCATGTACTGTAGGTCAGGACAACCGATTTTCACTTTTTTACATTGGTCATAGAATGTGTCGGCAGATAAGACCCATTTGGCCCATCTAGTCTGCCCAATATACTGAATACTATGGATAGCCCCCGGCCCTATCTTATATGAAGGATGGCCTTATGCCTATCCCATGCATGCTTAAACTCCTCCACTGTATTTGCAGCTACCACTTCTGCAGGAAGGCTATTCCATGCATCCACTACTCTCAGTAAAGTAATACTTCCCGATATTACTTCTTACTCATAGGATAACTCCTTTACCTGGAACCCGTTGCAGCTTGTACCGCTACGTGGTACTTGATCACCATGTGCCCGCCTCACAACCATGCTGTGTGGTCATACCCTTAGGGTACGGCTACAAGGAACCACAGCCGCATCACATTAAACCAGTTAGAACCGCATTATTAGACCTCCTACACAGGTTACAGAAAACGTGCAGTTTTTCCACACAGTCACATGCGGAAAAGCCACAGCATTATTGCAGTACCAGCAAAGTAGGAGATTCCCCAAAGTGTACATGACTTGAGCATTTTTTTTTTCCCATACGGAAATTGACCTGCATTGCGGGTTTCAAAATAACTAGCATGTCGATTAAGTTTGCGGTTCTAGCTGCAGATTTTACGTAAAGGGCGAGATCTGCAGAAAAAAATAAAATAAAAAAAAATCCACACGGAAACTTGTGCTAATCCTATGTGCGTTCAATCGCACCCGTGTGGAGGCGACCTTGGGGTACAACCACACATGGAAGCCGTATTGGGTTTAAGTACCAAGGTGTCCGAAAGGGCCGCAGCGGGTTCTAAACTAATGAAAACCGCACTGTTCAGTGGGTCTGTATTGCTAATGGCTGTGCAGTATTGAAGGTGCTGGACGGCCATTAATACAGACCCACTGAACAGTGCAGTCTCCATTAGAGCCCACTGTGGCCCTTTCAGCAGCATCACAATTGTGGTGCAACTGGCGCCATGCGGTTGTACCCTAAAGGTCTTCATCGTTAATGGCCACAGGAGTAACCCACAAAGCCATTAACAATGAAGACTGAATAAACAATGCAGTTCTAATTGGTTTATGCTGCTGTGGCTCATATGGCCACTGTTGTCGTACCTTTAGGCCTCATACACAAAAGTAGTACCGTCATCAAAATAGGTGTAAGAGGGAAACTGGCTTAGTTGCCTATAGCAACCAATCAGATCACACCTGTCATTTTCTAGAACTCCTTTGGAAAATGAAAGGTGGAACCTGATTGGTTACCATAAGCAACTAAACCAGTTTTCCTGTTAGATTTTTTTTTTTTTTTTTTTTTAGCAAATCTCCTCCATACATGTACCACTGTATGGTGGTCTCCATACCAAAGGGTTATTCTCCCCTAGAAGCCATGTTTGTTAAGAGTAATAGCGCCATTAAAATGGAGTGCAGTGGAACAGTACCAAGCTGAAAGTAACACCTAGAAGGCAAGGGGTGCCATAACAAAGCCCTATACACCACATCTATAACATGGCCTTACAAAAGAACAGACTAAAAGGGGTCTTTGTTGCCCATAGCAACCAATCACAACACAGCTTTCATTTTAAAAGCACTTCATTGGAAATGAAAGCCATACTGCTATTGGTTGCTATGGGCAACATGACCATATTCTTTTAGACATTTTCATGAATCTAATATGGCCCCAACACCACATTTAAAATGGTGGACGCCACATAAAACACTGGGCCTTGTAATAGCCATATGTGCACTCTAGGTAGATAATTGCAAGTCACCCTTACTCAAAATCACCTCCATATAGCCAAGACACAGCTCTATACACACAACCACCATGTTGTTTTTTTAAGGAGACACTTACCTGTGAGCACAGATTGCGCAAAGGACATCTCCAAAGACAGGTTGTAGGGCTGATGATACATGCAGGGACTGAGGCCTCCAGGAACCTGGTCACATCCAGCCATGTCTGATCTCCACACCCTGAAGGATCTCCTTCGCCTGGAGGCCTTTTATATTAATATGGGGCGCAGGCCACTAAGTAATGAGTTGTGAACATCAGAGGTGTGAGGAGGAGGAGGAGGAGGGGAACGAGGCGCAGATCATTGATCTCAGGTAGTTTCACTCATTCATGGCTTCCTGCTGGATTACACCCTGCAATAAACATTTTAGGCTGGGGAAGGGGTAAAAACTTTTTACTTGGACCCACTTCGTGCTCCAATGTTCCTCAGGATCCCAAAATTTGCAAACGTCAGGGTCATTCCTGTGACTGTATTACACAGGGTCGGAGATAACTCAGATCCTGCTCATTTAACCCCTTAGACGCTGCGGTCAATCCTGACCTTAGCATCTAAGGCTGGGGGCTACATGGCGACATTTCATTGAAATGCTTTTCAATGGTGTTGCAATGGAGCATGGTGCGACTGCAACGCGACAGTCACACAAAATCCATCCAGTCACATCGCAGTAGCAGCATGTTGCATTGCGCCACCATTGTAATACATTACATGAAATGTGGCGTGGCGATTGTCCCGGTGTAGCCCTAGCCTAAGCGGTTAGGGTGGCTGCACATGGTGCGGATTACTCCAGTTTTTTCCCGCTTAAATTTCATGCCGAAAAACCGCGGTGTAAGTCCTCATGCACACGAACGTTGTTTGCTTCTGCGTCCGTTCCGCCGATTTTAGCGTTTCAGGTACGGACCCATTAATTTCTATAGAGCCGTTGAAAATGCGGATAGTGCACCGTTTGCCATCCGCGTCCGTGATCCGTGGTTCCAGTCAGTCCAAAAAACATATAACCTGTCCTATTCTTGTCTGCGGAAAACGGTTTGCGGACCCATTCAAGTCAATGGGACCGCTAAAAAACACGGAGGTACACAAGATTGTCATCCGCGTCCACGCGTCCGTTTTATTCCTATCATTTCCATGGCAAACCTTTAGGCCTATTGCACACGACCGTATGGCTTTTTCAGTGTTTTGCGGTCCGTTTTTCACTGATCCGTTGTTCCGTTTTTTTGTTTCTGTTTCTGTTCCGTTTTTCCGTTCCGTTTTTCCGTATGGCATATACAGTATACAGTAATTACATAGATAAAATTGGGCTGGGCATAACATTTTCAATAGATGGTTCAGCAAAAAACGGAACGGAAACGGAAGACATATGGATGCATTTCCGTATGTGTTCCGTTTTTTTGCGGACCCATTGACTTGAATGGAGCCACGGAACGTGATTTGCGGGCAATAATAGGACATGTTCTATCTTTAAAACGTAACGGAAAAACGGAAATACGGAAACGGAATGCATACGGAGTACATTCCGTTTTTTTTTGCGTAACCATTGAAATGAAGGGTTCGGTATACGGACCGTATACGGAAAGCAAAAAAAGGCCAGTAAACGGGGGGGGGGGGGGGGGGGGGAACGGTCGTGTGCAGGAGGCCTTAGACTTTTTTTTTTACCTTCCTTTATGTCTGGTGGTCCTCCAAAAATAAAGGAAGGCACACGGAAACAAAAACGGAAACGGATCACGGAACAACGGAACCCCATTTTGCGGAACGGAACACAACAACGGTCGTGTGCATGAGGCCTAATACAGTACCAGCAAAGTGTATGAAATTAGACAAATCTCAGGCACAATTTGCTTTTTTTTTCTTAAAGGGGTATTCCCATCTTGGACATTGGTGGCATATTGCTAGGATTTGCCCCCAATGTCAGATAGGTGCGGGTCTCATCTCTGGGTCCCGCACCTATCTCTAGAACGGAGCACGCAAAGCAATGGAGGGCACACTGCGCATTGACATGAATGGGAGATGCACCGCGCAAGCGCGGCCATCGCTCTGTTCACTTCTATGGAGCTGACGGCTCAGCTATTTTCAGCACTCCCAGCACTGCATGTGCAGTGCGCCCTCCGTCGCTTTGTGTGTCCCAGGTGTGATACCGGCACCTATTAGACATTGGGGACATATCCTATGCCCCCAATGTCTGAGCTGATACAACCCCTTTAAGTGCAGAAATTGACCTGACGTGTGGATTTTAAATGCGTTTTTTTTTTTTTGTGTGGATTTCACGCTTTTCAATGGAAAATCTGCATAGAATCCATTCTGCAGAACGTAAGGGCCGCCCCCTAATAGAACAGTCCTGTCCTTGTCCGTAATGCGGACAATAATAGATCATGTTCTATTTTTTTTTGCGGAACGGCCGTGCGGACATACGGATATGGAATGCACAAGTAATCCTTTCCGTTTTTTTGTGTTTTTTTTTTTTGCGGCCCTATTAATGTGAGTGGTTCAGCAAAACAAAAAAAACACGGAAAGGACACAGAAAAAAAATGCATTCGTGTCCATGAGCCCTAACGAATATGTGAACTATGTGGCCTATGTCTTCGGAGTCTGGTGTCAGGCTGCCAGCATTTATATAATGGGATCAGGTGAAACATTTTTTCTGTCCTGTATCACTGAATGTGCACTATTAGGCTACGTCTACACGACGACATTTGTCGCGCGACATTTTGTTGCACTAATGTCGCGCGACAATTTTTATAATGGCAGTCTATGGTGTCGCACTGGAACATGCAACATGCTGCGACTGCGACCCAACAGTCGCAGAAAATCCATTCGAGATGTTGCATGTTGCAGTGCGACACCATAGACTGGCATTATAAAAATTGTCGCGCGACATTAGTGCAACAAAATGTTGCGCTACAAATGTTGCAGTGTAGTTGTGCGCTATCTGTCGCGCAACGACTTATTGTCGTCGTGTAGACGTAGCCTTATTCTCTGTTATCATCCATTTCAGACTCGAGGGCGGGGGTGCTGTGATGTGACTGAAAGGTAAACTAGAACTCACTGCCCCCCCCCCCCCCCCCATCACTACTTTATATCACATTTCTCCAGCGCTGAAAGACTACAGAGACATTTAGGCCCCTTTCACACGAGCGAGTTTTCCACGCGGGTGCAATGCGTGACGTGAACGCACAGCACCCGCACTGAATCCGGACCCATTCATTTCAATGGGTCTGTCTACATGAGCGTTTTTTTTTAACGCATCACTTCTGCGTTGCGTCAGAATGGCAGCATGTTCTATATTCTGCGTTTTTCACGCAGCGCTGGCCCCATAGAAGTGAATGGGGCTTCAGTGAAAAACGCATCGCATCTGGAAGAAAGTGCGGGTGCGATGCGTGTTTTTCACTGATGGTTGCTAGGAGATGTTGTTTGTAAACCCTTAGTTTTTTATTACGCGCGTTAAAACCGCATCAAAACGCATTGCACCCGCGCGGAAAAAAAACGGAACAGCTGAACGCAATCGCAGACAAAACTGACTGAACTTGCTTGCAAAATGGTGCTCGTTTCACTTAACGCACCCGGAGCCAATCCGTCATGCTCGTGTGAAAGGGGCCTAAGGCTAGGGCTACACGACGACATGTGTCGCCTGACACATAGGGCACAACTACATTGCAATATGTGTTGTGCGACATTGATGTAGCACCAATGTCGCGCGACAATTTTTTTTATGATAGTCTATGGTGTTGCACTTCGACATGCTGGATGGATTTTTTGCTACTGACACCATAGACTATCATTATAAAAATAGTTGCGTGACATTGGCGCAACAAAATGTCGTCGTGTAGCCCTAGCCTTATATCTATCTGTATACATGACTGATGTGAACTACTGCACTATTATAAACTGCTGCACTGTTATAAAGTAATACTCCATAATAAACTGCTGCACTGTTATAAAGTAATACTCCATAATAAACTGCTGCACTGTTATAAAGTAATACTCCATAATAAACTGCTGCACTGTTATAAAGTAATACTCCATAATAAACTTCTGCTCCATAATAAACTGCTGCACTGTTATAAAGTAATACACTACTGCTCCATAATAAACTGCTGCACTGTTATAAGGTTTAGTTGATTCTGCTCACTGGCCCCTAAACTCAGCAGCCTTCACTTTTATAACAGGTCCTGCACCTACCACGTGCAGTAGGTACTACTGATGTCTCTTTATGTAGCAGATCAGGTACCAGGACCCCGGTGCCACTGCTACCTCTGCACTTCTTAGGTGTGAAGAGATGATGGAGGATTTATCAAAATTGCTGTAAAGGAAAACAGGCTTAGTTGCCCATAGCAACCGATCAGATTCCACCCTTCATTTTCCAAAGGAGTTGTCCTAAATGAAAGGTGGAATCTGATTGGTTGCTATGGGCAACTAAGCCAGTTCTACTTTACACCAGTTTGATAAATGTACCCCCATTATGCTTCAATAAATCAGTCAATAATCAATACCCCTCTGCCTGCACTGATGGGAAGGTAGAGATAAATGGCCGCCATCTGACTATAATAATATTGTATGACTTTATATTATTAATGTTAGATTGCTGATATTATATATTATATACTACTGTAATGTTTATTATATATTATTATACACTACTATAATATTTATATATTATTATACACTGTTATAATGTTATATTGCTGTATTTATGATATATTATCACCTCCGTTCTTATATCCCCATATCCTGCCTTGCCGTACACATGGGCCGTTATGGATGCGGTACATGTAAATGACAGGGATGATAATGGCGGTATAGAACATTAGTCATTTGCCTGGATACAAAGAGAATGAAATACTCTTCTTTCAGGTGACATTACTGTGACAAATGTCCCCAGCAGGGGCCCGACACCTCCACAATCCACTCCTCTGGGTTCATTCAATGAGGGGCCCACAGGTGCCAGTCTGTCTGACAGGGCAGGGTGGAGCAGGTGTGAATCCTGTCATGTCAGCCTGGGCCACCACGGGGCAGAGTCAGATACACAAAGTTAGGACCAGGATGCCTTCACAATCATCATTTTGTCACCTGAAGGGCAGATATTCCATCACGTCTGCATTATCTGAATCCAGACATGGCAGAATTTCCGCCGATTTTCAGGGCAGACTCCATAGTGTACTGATCTTGTGGGGGTAACAGGCTAAGGGCTCATGCACACATATAGTTTTTTTTGCGTCCCATATGCAGAACCATTCACTTCAATGACTCCATGTGCATTCCGTGCCCTTACATCCGCATGGCTGTGCCGCAACAAAATATAACATGTCCTATCCGCATCTTTTGCGGCCTCATTGAAGTGAATGGGTCCGCACCCAAGCTGCAAAAAATGCGGCTCGGATGCGGAACCAAACCACATTCGTGTTAAATAGTGAAAGACGTAGGTTCCCCCAGAAGCACAGAGTATTTTAGGAGAGGAGTGAGCTGATGTTGTGGGGGTAACAGACCAAAAGTTATATAGTGAAAGGAGCAGGATCCACAGCAGCACAGAGTATTTCAGAAGAGGAGATCAGCACGATCTTGTGCGGGGTAACAGACTGAGAGTTATATAGTGAAAGAAGTAGGTTCTCCCAGCAGCACAGAGTGTTTAAGGAAAGGAGCGTGCTGCTGATCTTGTGAGGTTAACAGACTGAGCGTTATAAAGTGGAGAAATAGGGTTGTCTCAGCAGCACAGAGTATTTCAGGAGAGGAAAAGTGTTTATTTTGCGTCAGGTCAAATACATAGAGCTACGATATATTCACATAGCGCAGACCTGTAGAAATGTATGCGACTGGATGTGCTTGGATTTCTGCAAACCCCATTCAGACGAAGAAATTTTACCAGCATCTGCCTCAGCAGCACAGAGTATTTTAGAAGTCGAGAGTGTTGATCTCGTACAAGCTTTTAGGCCTCATGCACACGGCCGTTGTTTTGGTCCGCATCCGAGCCGCAGTTTTTGCGGCTCGGATGCGGACCCATTCACTTCAATGGGGCCGCAAAAGATGCGGACAGCACTCCGTGTGCTGTCCGCATCCGTTGCTCCGTTCCGTGGTCCGCAAAAAAAATAGAACATGTCCTATTCTTGTCCGTTTTGCAGACAAGAATAGGCATTTCTACATTGAGCCTTCCGTTCCGCAAATTGCAGAAGGCACACGGACAGCTTCCGTTTTTTGCGGATCCGCGGTTTGCGGACCGCAAAAAACAGAACGGTCATGTGCATGAGGCCTTAGGCTGAGATTTACATAGTGGAAGGAGCAGGGCCCCCTAGCAGCACAGAGTATTTCAGGAGAGACATGTGCTGATTATCTTGTTGGAGGTTTTAGACTGACAGTGACATAGTTGGAGGGAGCATGATCCACAGCAGCACAGAGTATTCCAGGAGAGTCGTGTACAGGTCGCATGGAAGGTACCAGACTGAGAGTTACATATTTTGAAGGACTAAGGCCCTTTTCACACAAGCGAGTATTCCGCTCGGGTGCAATGCGTGATGCGAACGCATTGCGCCCCCACGGAATCCGGACCCATTCATTTCAATGGGGCTGTGTACATGTGCATTGGTCTTCACGCATCACTCTTGCGTTCGCGTGAAATATCGCAGCATGTTCTATATTCGGCGATTTTCACGCAACACTGGCCCCATAGAAGTTGAATGGAGCTGCTTGAAAATCGCATCGCATCAGTTTTTCACGGATGGTTGCTAAGAGATGTTGTTTGTATACATTCAGTTTTTTATCACGCGCCTGCAAAACGCATTAAATCGCATTGCATCCGCGTGACAAAAACTGAACAACTGAACGTGATCGCAGGCAAAACTGAATGACTTTGCCTGCGAAATTGCCCCAGCAGCACAGAGTATTTCAGGAAATGAGTGTGCTGATCTCATGGTGACCTCTCCACTCCATGTGAATAGAGACACATGGGATGTAACTGTATGTTAATGGAAGGGGAAGAGTACCATAGCAGCACAGAGTATTTCAGCTGAGGAGCATGTTGTAGGAGGGCTGAGGAATCAGATGACATCTATTTAGAACTAGACACGTACACAAGGTGGTCAGCAGATCCAACATCTGGGGGCAAAAACATGGCTCCAACTGTTGTTTGTTATTTATGGGGATAAGCGGCCATACAGTAGTCTGGGAGCTGCTTATCTCCTTCATAAAAATGTCACAGAAATCAGTTCTGCCCAAAAAAACAGTGTATTTTCCATAACCCCATTACCTCCTGTCAGCATCCTCCCACCACACAATCGCTGACTGGTCCTACTGGTAAGTGACACGTCTGCCGTATAAACGTCCCTGGGAGGAAACCTAATTATATTTAATATGATAACGATACAAGTGAAAAACATCACGATATAGAAGATTTTTACATTTCTTAATTTTTTTTTGTCTGATCATAGAGTGCGCCGCCGCTGGAGCAACCAACTGCAATCTGTGGGGTATTATTTCCCTGCAGCTCCTCCACAGGAGAACTGAAGCATTACAGGTTCTCAATGGGCTGTGCATACAATGCGTGGACATAGCCGGTCCTCCAGAGGGATCTTCTTTGCAGGTACCCCTCTATATAAACCTCCATATAAAAAATTCAGTAAAAAAAAAAGTTGTTGTTTTTTTTTTAACCTAAACCAATTTAGTTTTAAAATAAAAATCAGAAAATTATTTTATTAAAAATATCTACAATATACAAATAAAACATCATCTAGAAGTAAAATACAGCAAATATAGAAGTAATATTAAGGGAAAAAAACTAAATGTACATAATTCTCCAGGAATCAATATGAAGACGCCACTGATATTAAGGACTTCTTTCTCCATTCACGTTGACGATGGATGAGTCTCCTTAAAGGAACCTTTAAGAAAAAGATTTGTCAACTTCTATAGGAAGAAGTGTAATCCAAGGCTCAAGTCTTAGTATAATATACAATACATGTTTTGATTCTGTCCATTGGGATCTTGTAGATGTCTGATGTATAGGTGGCGGTCAACCTAGAGTTCATAAGGTCATATATTTTTCAGTATCTTTTTGAGCTTCACAAGCTTGAATCTTCTTGAAGAAATCCTATTGCACATAGTTCCCAAGGGTTTAAATTATTAGTCCCAAATCCGACCTCCCTAGACTTGTGGCACTAAGCATAGTAGAAGGCATGGAGGTCATTGGTCCATCGTAGCACTTGAAGACCACCTCATTCCCACCCCATGTTCTTGGCTCCAAGATGTCTCACTGACTTAGGCCTCATGCACATGACTGTATGTATTTTGCGGTCCGCAAAAAATACGGATGACGTCCGTGTGCATTCCGTATTGTGCGGAACGGAACAGCTGGCCCCTGATAGAACAGTCCTATCCTTGTCCGTAATGCGGACAATAATAGAACATGTTCTAATTTTTGGCGGAACGGAAATACGGACATACGGAAACAGAATGCACACGGAGTAACTTCGTTTTTTTTGCTGACCCATTGAAATTAATGGTTCCGTATACGGCCCTGCAAAAAAAAACGGAACGGACACGGAAAGAATATACGTTCATGTGCATGAGCCCTTACAGGCTACAGATGATGGAGGAGATACTTTCCTTAGAATCAGACCCCGATTCCGGAGATTTCTCACTAACGCCAGAATCGGAATCAAGAGAACTTTGCTCATAGAAGTCATCCTTCCTGCTGGACCTCTTACATGGAAGTTGATTGGTGAATGGGTTAATTCCATTGGGATACCTGGAATTTTTAGACATTGGGATTGGTGGGATTTTTATGTTCATATCTGGTGTGATGGTCTTGTTGGGTGGGATGATGTTAAAGGCCCCCATGAAGTTGACTTGGGTAGTAGGCATCTGGTTGGGTCTGCAGCTCAGGTCCATCACCTCGGCGTTCACGTTCCTATACAAGTGCTGTTGGTTGTTTGCATGTGGCCTTTGGTTGTAGGAGTTGGATGACATTTGGTTCATCATCCGCTCTTGAGGCACGGCACAAGAATATGTAGGGTATGACATGGAGTTGGGAGGCTGGCGGAACAGGTCTTGCTGTAAACTCATGGTGGGTTGACCTTGTTGCCAGGGCATCATAGGCTGGTGCTGTTCCGACTTAGTTGTTGTTGGCCCAGAATGATTGTGGTTGACCGGGGGACGGATATTGGAGTAACATACGCCCACATTGTTGAAAAGGTTTGATTTGCTCTTTTCACGTCTGGATTTTCCTCTTCTGTTTTGGAACCAAACCTGGTGGACAAGAAGAAGATATGAAATTATGTGGTAGAGTAGCCATTCCCATACGCACTATAATATAACCAAAAATGTCCTATCCTACCCCTATAAACATATTGGTGCTAAACCTCACATACCTGGATCCTGGACTCAGGAATATAGATGCGTTTGGCCAGTTCCTCTCGATGATGGATATCTGGGTACATGTTGGTTTGGAAAAAATCCTCTAAGACATCCAGCTGGTACTTGCTGAACACGGTCCTCCTCCTACGCTGAGATATGGTCAATTGTTCCAAGGAAGAGGGTGATGCGATCTCTGGCAGCTTTTGGCGCTTTAACATCTTTTTGGACACAGAACCTTCTACAGACCTCTCACCGATTGCTTGTTCATTTGTCTCTTCTGTAAATATAAGGACAACATTTTACAAACGCACTTGACTTGTTTGATGGGAAGATAATTAGGAAATTGATTAACACGTAAATATGAGATAGGAGATATACAGATCAAAGGTTCTATCCATTTATCCATCAGTCTCATTATGTGTCTATCTCTTGTCCATGTGTCTGTCAGTCCATCTCATGTGTATTTCTAGATCTATCTATCTATCTATCCATCAAAGTGAGCTAGCAAAATAGATCACAGGTACGTGTAATATAAGATGGATGATCCGTAGATGTTCTATGCAAAATAACACAACAAACCTTACCTTTAGCATAACTATGCAACAAATAGATGTAATAGAGGTATATACACATGAGATGGATAGACATTTATCTATCCATAACACAGACATAATATAGATACATATAGATGAGATATAGGAACATATAGTAGATGAAACATCCATCTCGTATGTCTCTATATATCTCATATCTGTGTGTCTAGCAATGTATGCCTGTGTCAGATCGCTCACTAGATATCTATAGATAGGAACTAGATAGATAGAAATGTTTCCATCTATATCTGACACATAGACATATAGATATATTGATAGATATTAGTATATAGACATAAGTTAGATAAGTAGATAGATAATATATCATCATATAGATCAGGGATCAGCAAACTTTGGCCCTCCAGCTGCTGTGAAACTACAACTCCCAGCATGCAAACATGTTCGGCCGCTCTTCTAACTTCCACAGAAGTGAATGAAGCATTCTGGGAGTTGTAGTTTCTGAACAGCTGGAGTGCCGGAGGTTGCTGATCTCTGATATAGATACATTGATAGATATTAGATAGATTCACATTCATCTAGACATACTATAGATATGTTAATAGATATTGGATAGATAAATGCTGTAGAGCGATAGACAGATATTCTAGGATAGAATAGGCTACTTTTACACTCGCGTTTGGTGCGGATCCGTTCAGATAATACAACCGCCTGCATCCGTTCAGAACGGATCCGTTTGTATTATCTTTAGCATAGCCAAGACGGATCACCATTGAAAGTCAATGGAGGACGGATCCGTTTTCTATTGTGCCATATTGTGTCAGTGAAAACGGATCTGTCCCCATTGACTTACATTGTCTGTCAGGACGGATCCGTTTGGCTCAGTTTCGTCAGACGGACACCAAAATGCTGCAAGCAGCCTCCAGAGCGGAACGGAGACGGAACGGAGGCAAACTGAGGCATTCTGAAGGGATCCTTATCCGTTTTGGACCGCGTGTGAGAGCCCTGAACGGATCTCAGAAACGGAAAGCCAAAATGCCAGTTCGAAAGTAGCCATACATAGACATTAGATAGATAGATATTCTAGGATAGATACATAGACATTATATAGATAGATAGATAGATAGATAGATATTCTAGGATAGATAGATAGATAGATAGATAGATAGATAGATAGATAGATAGAAAGGATAGATAGATATTCTAGGAAAGATAGATAGATAGATAGATAGATAGATAGATATTCTAGGATAGATAGATAGATAGAAAGGATAGATAGATATTCTAGGATAGATAGATAGATAGATAGATAGATAGATAGATAGATAGATAGATAGATACATAGATAGATAGATGATAGATAGATAGATAGATAGATAGATAGATATTCTAGGATAGATAGATAGATAGAAAGGATAGATAGATATTCTAGGATAGATAGATAGATAGATAGATAGATAGATAGATAGATAGATAGATAGACATTAGATAGATAGATAGATAGATAGATAGATAGATAGATAGATAGACATTAGATGGATATTCTAGGATAGACAACACAATAATAAACCCTCTACCTTTAACACTCGTCTGCTGGAATTCCTTTTGCGGTGCGGGGGTCATGTTCACCCCCATGTACTGCTCCTGGTGGTCGGAGAAGGCCATTTGGTTGGGGCCGGGCTGGAAGTAGGCCTGGTAGTAATCCTCGAGGTCTTGGGTAAATTCTGCCATCTCCTCTTGGACCTGCTGCCCTTGTGATTGTGTCTGGGCTCTGGAGTCTCCAGCTCTTATAGGGGTTTGGAGGGAGGGTCCCAGTGATCAAAGTAATGGGGTGTGGAATGCTCCCCCGAGGTGTGAAGCTGGCTGACAGGGGTGGGGGCAGCTAGACACCATTGTTGTCAGGTAAGGAGGGTCAGTCATTATTTCCTGCAGAGGGAGCCCTACAATGGCTTGCAATCCACATCCCTGGAGTGGTGGCACACTTCATGGCATTGTCCAGACAAGAGGGGGTGGAAGGATGAACCTTGTAATACCTACTAATTGTCTTCTGTGCTAATACCAGTCTAGCTGTGCCCCATACATTACATTACAGAGCCTGGGCATAATAGACAGATACAATATAGCTTCAAGTTTATAAAGTTATAACATTTGGAACAGGGACCAAATTAATGGAGACAGTAACACTAATACACACATGAATACACAACCTACACATACACATACAGCAATACACACACATACCCAGGCATACGATAAATACCCAGGAAGGCCCGGTGGTGTTTTGTTACAATGTATCATTCTGGAGTCTGGGCAGTTTAATTCACAAAGCAGTGTTTTGACTGGATGCAGTATGTACAGGTTTGCTACACCTGAAAGTTCTCATTCACTGACAGCAGGCAGAGATTTTACCAGTTGTAAAGAATTGAAACACAAAGTATATTAGAAAGTTGAAGAACCAATTTATACAATGATTTTGCTTTATTTACATAAAAACAGAAAATCCATTTAAGTGAATATTGTTAGTGCTTATAAGATATTTGTATATAATATATGAATAGGAGGTTATAACTGATGTCGGTCACTGATCTCAAAACAGATTGCAATGGACACCATGTAGGCAAAATAAGTATTTGTATTGCAATTCCCGATAGATAGATAGATAGATAGATAGATAGATAGATAGATATGAGATAGATAGATAGATAGATAGATAGGAGATAGATAGATAGATAGAGAGATATGAGATAGATAGATATGAGATAGATAGATATGAGATAGATAGATAGCTAGATAGATATGAGATAGATATGAGAGAGAGATAGATAGATAAATAGATATGAGATAGATAGATATGGGGATGGATAGATAGATAATAGATAGATAGGAGATAGATAGATAGATAGATATGAGATAGATAGATATGAGATAGATGGATATTAGATAGATATATAGATAGATAGATAGATAGATATAGAAGATATTAGATAGATGGATGGATAGATAAAAGAATATTCCACAGCACTCCAAAAAAGTAAAATAAATGTGACTTTATTCACCAAAGCAACGTTTCGGTCCGCACACTGGAACCTTCCTCAAGCACTACTGCTCATATCGTGTACTATAGATGGATAGATATGAAGGAAGGATATTGGATGGATTGATAGATAGATATAAGATAGAAGAGATTAGATAGATAGAAGAGATTAGATGGATAGGAGATACTTAGATTGATTGACAGATATGAAATAGATAAAAATATAGATATTAGATAGATAATATATAGACAGATAGATATGAGATAGGGTGGGTTCACACTAGCGTTAGGGATTCTGTTATGGCTTTCCGTTATAACAGGGTTATAACGGAACATAACGGAATCCATAAGACGGAAGGACGGATCCGTTTTGCTGCCCATAGACTTGCATTATGACGGTATGCAAAACGGAAACCTTTAAAAGGCATTCCGTTTTGCTCCGTCCTAATAGAAGTCTATGGGAATCAAAACGGATGCGTCTAGTTCCCGTTATGCAAGACGGAAAACAAAGACCTGTCGACAGGACTTTGCTTTCCGTCTTGCATAACGGGACCCAGACGGATCCGTTATGTTTTCCCATAGACTTCTATTAGGACGGAGCAAAACGGAATGCCTTTTAAAGACTTCCGTTTTGCATTCCATCCTATGGATTCCGTTATGTTCCGTTATAACCCTGTTATAACGGAAAGCCATAACAGAATCCCTAACGCTAGTGTGAACCCACCCATAGATAGATATTAAATAGATATATAGATAGATGACCGACCGATAGTATAGATAGATAATATATAGGCAGTCAGATAGATATGAGATGGATAGATAGAATTATAGGTTTATAAAACAAACTAAAATATTAAAAACAAAAATGCACATATGGAAAATATAATGAATTCATGATAAATAATTCTAAAGAAATACATAGATTTTTTTTTTTACATAAAACAAAATGTCACAAATAAAAAAAAAGAGGAAATTAGAAAAATAATAACATGAATAACACATAAATATTAAATATGGATGGGCTATTCTCAGGCTATCAATATCTGAATATGAAGAATAAGTATTGAAAATCAAAGTAAAAAAAAAAATTGTTCAAATTAAAATAATGCAGAAGTAAAATTACAAAAAAACACATTTTTGAAAAGCAATTACTGTTGTAATGACGTGATAAATGCTGAATGATCATTTCCATGGTACAGACTGAATAGTTATGAGATGTGACAGTTGTGATAGAAAACACATCATTTAGGCTAGAAAAGAAGGCCTGTCCGTGAGCTTCATGGACGTCAGCGCTCCGGTCACTAAAACAAACATACAAAAATGTCTAACACAATACTATAATAAATAAATAAATAAATAAAAAATGAAAACGCCATCACCCCCATCAATCATTGAGAAGAGGAAGCATCCAGACACCTCTACAGGATTACATATTGTCTGAGGTGAGGTGTCCGCGTTCTTTCAGAGGTGACAATAAGGCCCCCGCACAGACACAATCCTCGTCTCCCATGTCATGAAACTTCACACCTCTCCGAAATATCAATGTGTCACAGACAGAGCGACGCCCTAATCCACACAATAGGGTGAATGGCCTCTTCTCACTACTGTCCAAATAATGAGAAGGCCGGGCCTTGTCACCCATAGCAACCAGTCTGGCCTAGCTTTTCTGTTAGGCTGGTCATATACATTACATTCAAGAGGACTTTAACTCTTTCATGACCGGGCAATTTTCAGATTTCTAGATTTCGTGTTTTTTTTACTCCCAGCTCTCCCAAAGCCATAACTTTTTTATTTTTCGGTTCACATAGCTGTAAGAGGGCTTGTTTTTTTGCGGAACAAGATGCCCTTTCTAATGGCACTATTGACAGTCACGTATAATACGGTGGGGATCGGGAAAAAAATTATAAATGGGGTGAAATTGTAAAAAAAAAAAATAAATAAAAAATTCCCCCAAAAAGTTTTTTGGGGTTGTGTTTTCACGGCGTTCCCTAAACCATAGAACTGACCGGTTACTTTCATTCTCCAGGTCAGTATTATACTGGAAATACCACATATGTATATTTTTTATTGCGTTTTTTATACTGGAAAAAAAAGAGAAACCTTGAAAAAAATTTTTTTTTTTTCTTTTAGTCTCCATATTCTGACCCCTATAACTTTTTTTTGTATGTACGGTATGTATACAAAGCTATGTGAAGACCAATTTTTTCGGAGCGATCTGTACTTTTCAGTGATACCATTTTGGGGCATACAACTTTTTGATCACTTTTTATCAAAAAATTTTGTGGGAGGAGAAGCGACTTTTTTTCTGTTACACTGTTTTCCGTATGAGATTGAATTTTTTATATTTTATGGGCATTTTTGCACGCCAGGATACCTATAATGTTTTTTTTTTGTTAGTTTTTTTCATTTTGGGGAAAGGGGGGTGATTTGAATTTATATATTTTTTTTTAAAAAATTTCCAAAAACATTTTTTTGACTTTTTCTTTTTTCTTTTTTTATAGTTGCTTTTCTCATAGACTCCAATGCATTAGCATTGAAGTCTATGAGGATTTTGCTGTATTTCTATGGAGCCCTGCTACAGGCAGGGGCTCCATAAAAACTACTAGGCAGCAGCCTCCTGTCACACAGGAGGACAGGGGCTGCTGCTAAAAATCTCCAGCTCCCCGATCCCCCCCGGCGAAGGGGAAGGGGGGGCGGAACACACCCGGAAGTGCACGCTTCGGGGTTTTCAGCATTCAAATGCCCGTGGTATAGTGTGCAAGCACGACCACCACTGCTGAATTGCAGGGTGGTCTGTAACCATGGAAACAAGCAGTGTATAATGTGATGGAAAGATGAATCCAGCCAGCAAAGGAGGCAATATGGACAATCACAATACATTAGTAATTGCCTTGTTTTAGCTTTCTCTACATGATAAATGCTATTTGCTGACATGAGAGGACCCCTTTAAGATTGCTACGATATATGAGACAGACATTTTGTATTTTGAAACCTGGCCAAACAATACAAAAAGTAATGCTATGGCTTTGCAATCCTCTGCCACTAGGTTAGGGCCCCTTTACAAGGGCCAATGTTTTGCAACAAAAAACACTAGTTTGATGGGTGATTTCATCTTTCACGTGGCACCGAACATCGCAGCGGCACATCATCAGGGCGTGTGCTGCCGACAATATGCATACTAAACGGGGGATGAATGATCGTAATAGTGAAAGGCTCTATAAATGAATGCTGATTGACTTGTATATTGTTGAAAAGATATTGTAAAAGAACCATAACCTTTCTCCAAAGAGCCCCCAATGGGTATGACCGATACATGCATTCAGCTGAGCCCTGGTGCCCGAGGGGATCCTAAGGCCCCCGAGTCCCATAGGAGGACAGCGCTGCCTATACATTCCGTATCAGTGGTGCAGCTATAGGGGGCGCAGAATTTGCATCCAGACCGCGTTGCCTGTCTGTTCAACAGCAATAGGCATATGAACAATAATGGCCCCCGGACGCGGACCCCAAGATATGGCGCCACAAACAGCTCCACCGCCACAGAAGTCAGCAAAGGTGCTATAAATGGGACATGAGGTTTGGGGACCAGGAGATTAGTACTTTACCTTGACAACCATCTCAATTGTAATAATTTTAAAAAATCCTAAAAAATATAAATAAATAAATGTTTTCAAATTGATTTGTCTTGTGATATTATTGGGGGGGTCAGTCTGTAAATGGTCACTTTCCCTACAGTGCCTCTACAGGCAGAACAAAGCATTGCATGAAGTTAAGATAGCCAAGACATTTAAAGCAAGTCCTTAATTAAAACAGACAGGAGTAGATGATGGAAGCAGTAAATGACTTCTTCAGAGTCTTACATAGTACACACATGTACCAGAAAAATAAAATGGAGTCATCGCTCAACTGGTGTCCAAAAATTGCAGCTCCTTCTAGCACAGACAGGGGGCAGTACAGAACATTTAGTACAGATTGCAGTTCATCCTGGCACAGACAGGGAGCAGTACAGAGCATTTAGTACAGATTGCAGCTCCTCCTGACACAGACAGGGGGCAGTACAGAGCATTTAGTACAGATTGCAGCTCCTCCTGGCACAGACAGGGGGCAGTACAGAACATTTTGTACAGATTGCAGCTCATCCTGGCACAGACAGGGGGCAGTACATAATATTTAGTACAGATTGCAGCTCCTCCTGGCACAGACAGGGGGCAGTACAGAACGTTTAGTACAGATTGCAGCTCCTCCTGGCACAGATAGGGGGCAGTACAGAGCATTTAGTACAGATTGCAGCTCCTCCTGGCACAGACAGGGGGCAGTACAGATTGCAGCTCATCCTGGCACAGACAGGGAGCAGTACATAATATTTAATACAGATTGCAGCTCATCCTGACACAGACAGGGGGCAGTACAGAGCATTTAGTACAGATTGCAGCTCCTCCTGGCACAGACAGGGGGCAGTACAGAATTTTTAGTACAGATTGCAGCTCCTCCTGGCACAGACAGGGGGCAGTACAGAACGTTTAGTACAGATTGCAGATCATCCTGGCACAGACAGGGGGCAGTACAGAACATTTAGTACAGATTGCAGCTCATCCTGGCACAGACAGGGGGCAGTACAGAACATTTAGTACAGATTGCAGCTTATCCTGGCACAGACAGGGGGCAGTACAGAGCATTTAATACAGATTGCAGCTCCTCCTGGCACAGACAGGGGGCAGTACAGAGCATTTAGTACAGAATGCAGCTCCTCCTGGCACAGACAGGGGGCAGTACAGAGCATTTAGTACAGATTGCAGCTCCTCCTGGCACAGACAGGGGGCAGTACAGAACATTTAGTACAGATTGCAGCTCATCCTGGCACAGACAGGGGGCAGTACAGAACGTTTAGTACAGATTGCAGCTCATCCTGGCACAGACAGGGGGCAGTACGGAATATTTAGTACAGATTGCAGCTCATCCTGGCACAGACAGGGGGCAGTACAGAGTATTCACTACAGATTGCAGCTCCTCCTGGCACAGACAGGGGGCAGTACAGAACATTTAGTACAGATTGCAGCTCATCCTGGCACAGACAGGGGGCAGTATAGAACATTTAGTACAGATTGCAGCTCATCCTGGCACAGGCAGGGGGCAGTACAGAGCATTTAGTACAGATTGCAGCTCCTCCTGGCACAGACAGGGGGCAGTACATAATATTTAGTACAGATTGCAGCTCATCCTGGCACAGACAGGGAGCAGTACATAATATTTAATACAGATTGCAGCTCATCCTGACACAGACAGGGGGCAGTACAGAGCATTTAGTACAGATTGCAGCTCCTCCTGACACAGACAGGGGGCAGTACAGAGCATTTAATACAGATTGCAGCTCCTCCTGGCACAGACAGGGGGCAGTACAGAGCATTTAGTACAGAATGCAGCTCCTCCTGGCACAGACAGGGGGCAGTACAGAGCATTTAGTACAGATTGCAGCTCCTCCTGGCACAGACAGGGGGCAGTACAGAACATTTAGTACAGATTGCAGCTCATCCTGGCACAGACAGGGGGCAGTACAGAACGTTTAGTACAGATTGCAGCTCATCCTGGCACAGACAGGGGGCAGTACGGAATATTTAGTACAGATTGCAGCTCATCCTGGCACAGACAGGGGGCAGTACAGAGTATTCACTACAGATTGCAGCTCCTCCTGGCACAGACAGGGGGCAGTACAGAACATTTAGTACAGATTGCAGCTCATCCTGGCACAGACAGGGGGCAGTACAGAACATTTAGTACAGATTGCAGCTCATCCTGGCACAGACAGGGGGCAGTACAGAACATTTAGTACAGATTGCAGCTCATCCTGGCACAGGCAGGGGGCAGTACAGAACATTTAGTACAGATTGCAGCTCATCCTGGCACAGACAGGGGGCAGTACAGAGCATTTAGTACAGATTGCAGCTCCTCCTGGCACAGACAGGGGGCAGTACAGAACATTTACTACAGATTGCAGCTCCTCCTGGCACAGACAGGGGGCAGTACATAATATTTAGTACAGATTGCAGCTCATCCTGGCACAGACAGGGAGCAGTACATAATATTTAATACAGATTGCAGCTCATCCTGACACAGACAGGGGGCAGTACAGAGCATTTAGTACAGATTGCAGCTCCTCCTGGCACAGACAGGGGGCAGTACAGAACGTTTAGTACAGATTGCAGCTCCTCCTGGCACAGACAGGGGGCAGTACAGAATTTTTAGTACAGATTGCAGCTCCTCCTGGCACAGACAGGGGGCAGTACAGAGCATTAAGTACAGATTGCAGCTCCTCCTGGCACAGACAGGGGGCAGTACAGAACATTTAGTACAGATTGCAGCTCATCCTGGCACAGACAGGGGGCAGTACAGAGTATTCACTACAGATTGCAGCTCCTCCTGGCACAGACAGGGGGCAGTACAGAACATTTAGTACAGATTGCAGCTCATCCTGGCACAGACAGGGGGCAGTACAGAACATTTAGTACAGATTGCAGCTCATCCTGGCACAGACAGGGGGCAGTACAGAACATTTAGTACAGATTGCAGCTCATCCTGGCACAGGCAGGGGGCAGTACAGAACATTTAGTACAGATTGCAGCTCATCCTGGCACAGACAGGGGGCAGTACAGAGCATTTAGTACAGATTGCAGCTCCTCCTGGCACAGACAGGGGGCAGTACAGAACATTTACTACAGATTGCAGCTCCTCCTGGCACAGACAGGGGGCAGTACATAATATTTAGTACAGATTGCAGCTCATCCTGGCACAGACAGGGAGCAGTACATAATATTTAATACAGATTGCAGCTCATCCTGACACAGACAGGGGGCAGTACAGAGCATTTAGTACAGATTGCAGCTCCTCCTGGCACAGACAGGGGGCAGTACAGAACGTTTAGTACAGATTGCAGCTCCTCCTGGCACAGACAGGGGGCAGTACAGAATTTTTAGTACAGATTGCAGCTCCTCCTGGCACAGACAGGGGGCAGTACAGAGCATTAAGTACAGATTGCAGCTCCTCCTGGCACAGACAGGGGGCAGTACAGAACATTTAGTACAGATTGCAGCTCATCCTGGCACAGACAGGGGGCAGTACAGAACATTTAATACAGATTGCAGCTCCTCCTGGCATAGACAGGGGGCAGTACAGAGCATTTAGTACAGATTGCAGCTCCTCCTGGCACAGACAGGGGGCAGTACAGAGCATTTAGTACAGATTGCAGCTCCTCCTGGCACAGACAGGGGGCAGTACAGAACATTTAGTACAGATTGCAGCTCATCCTGGCACAGACAGGGGGCAGTACAGAACATTTAGTACAGATTGCAGCTCATCCTGGCACAGACAGGGGGCAGTACAGAGCATTTAATACAGATTGCAGCTCCTCCTGGCACAGACAGGGGGCAGTACAGAGCATTTAGTACAGAATGCAGCTCCTCCTGGCACAGACAGGGGGCAGTACAGAGCATTTAGTACAGATTGCAGCTCATCCTGGCACAGACAGGGGGCAGTACAACGTTTAGTACAGATTGCAGCTCCTCCTGGCACAGACAGGGGGCAGTACTGAACATTTACTACAGATTGCAGCTCCTCCTGGCACAGACAGGGGGCAGTACAGAACGTTTAGTACAGATTGCAGCTCATCCTGGCACAGACAGGGGGCAGTACGGAATATTTAGTGCAGATTGCAGCTCCTCCTGGCACAGACAGGGGGCAGTACAGAGCATTTAGTACAGATTGCAACTCATCCTAGCACAGACAGGGGGCAGTACAGAACGTTTACTACAGATTGCAGCTCCTCCTGGCACAGACAGGGGGCAGTACAGAGCATTTAGTACAGATTGCAGCTCCTCCTGGCACAGACAGGGGGCAGTACAGAACATTTAGTACAGTTTGCAGCTCCTTCTGGCACAGACAGGGGGCAGTACAGAGCATTTTGTACAGATTGCAGCTCCTCCTGGCACAGACAGGGGGCAGTACAGAGCATTTAGTACAGATTGCAGCTCCTCCTGGCACAGATAGGGGGCAGTACGGAATATTTAGTACAGATTGCAGCTCCTCCTGGCACAGACAGGGGGCAGTACAGAACGTTTAGTACAGATTGCAGCTCCTCCTGGCACAGACAGGGGGCAGTACCGAACATTTAGTACAGATTGCAGCTCATCCTGGCACAGACAGGGGGCAGTACCGAACATTTAGTCCAGATTGCAGCTCCTCCTGGCACAGACAGGGGGCAGTACATAATATTTAGTACAGATTGCAGCTCATCCTGGCACAGACAGGGGGCAATACAGAACATTTACTACAGATTGCAGCTCATCCTGGCACAGACAGGGGGCAGCACAGAACGTTTTGTACAGATTGCAGCTCCTCCTGGCACAGACAAGGGGCAGTACAGAACGTTTAGTACAGATTGCAGCTCATCCTGGTACAGACAGGGGGCAGTACAGAGCATTTAGTACAGATTGCAGCTCCTCCTGGCACAGACAGGGGGCAGTACAGAATTTTTTGTACAGATTGCAGCTCCTCCTGGCACAGACAGGGGGCAGTACAGAACATTTAGTACAGATTGCAACTCCTCCTGGCACAGACAGGGGGCAGTATAGAGCATTTAGCACAGATTGCAGCTCATCCTGGCACAGACAGGGGGCAGTACAGAACATTTAGTACAGATTGCAGCTCCTCCTGGCACAGACAGGGGGCAGTACAGAACGTTTAGTACAGATTGCAGCTCCTCCTGGCACAGACAGGGGGCAGTACAGAACGTTTACTACAGATTGCAGTTCATCCTGGCACAGACAGGGGGCAGTATAGAGCATTTAGTACAGATTGCAGCTCCTCTTGGCACAGACAGGGGGCAGTACAGAGCATTTAGTACAGATTGCAGCTCCTCCTGGCACAGACAGGGGGCAGTACAGAACATTTAGTACAGATTGCAGCTCCTCCTGGCACAGACAGGGGGCAGAACAGAATTTTTTGTACAGATTGCAGCTCCTCCTGGCACAGACAGGGGGCAGTACAGAACATTTAGTACAGATTGCAGCTCCTCCTGGCACAGACAGGGGGCAGTACAGAACATTTAGTACAGATTGCAGCTCATCCTGGCACAGACAGGGGGCAGTACAGAGCATTTAGTACAGACTGCAGCTCATCCTGGCACAGACAGGGGGCAGTACAGAACGTTTAGTACAGATTTCAGCTCATCCTGGCACAGACAGGGGGCAGTACAGAACGTTTACTACAGATTGCAGTTCATCCTGGCACAGACAGTGGGCAGTACAGAGCATTTACTACAGATTGCAGCTCCTCCTGGCACAGACAGGGGGCAGTAGAGAACATTTAGTACAGATTGCAGTTCATCCTGGCACAGACAGAGGGCAGTACAGAACATTTAGTACAGATTGCAGCTCCTCCTGGCACAGACAGAGGGCAGTACAGAACATTTAGTACAGATTGCAGCTCCTCCTGGCACAGACAGGGGGCAGTACAGAACATTTAGTACAGATTGCAGCTCATCCTGGCACAGACAGGGGGCAGTACAGAACATTTAGTACAGACTGCAGCTCATCCTGGCACAGACAGGGGGCAGTACAGAACGTTTACTACAGATTGCAGTTCATCCTGGCACAGACAGTGGGCAGTACAGAGCATTTACTACAGATTGCAGCTCCTCCTGGCACAGACAGAGGGCAGTACAGAACGTTTAGTACAGATTGCAGCTCCTCCTGGCACAGACAGGGGGCAGTACAGAACGTTTAGTACAGATTGCAGCTCCTCCTGGCACAGACAGGGGGCAGTACAGAACGTTTAGTACAGATTGCAGCTCCTCCTGGCACAGACAGGGGGCAGTACAGAACGTTTAGTACAGATTGCAGCTCCTCCTGACACAGACAAGGGGCAGTACAGAACATTTAGTACAGATTGCAGCTCCTCCTGGCACAGACAGGGGGCAGTACAGAGCATTTAGTACAGATTGCAGTTCATCCTGGCACAGTCAGGGGGCAGTACAGAACATTTAGTACAGATTGCAGCTCCTCCTGGCACAAATAGGGGGCAGTACAGAGCATTTACTACAGATTGCAGCTCCTCCTGGCACAGACAGGGGGCAGTACAGAACGTTTAGTACAGATTGCAGTTCATCCTGGCACAGACAGGGGGCAGTACAGAACATTTAGTACAGATTGCAGCTCCTCCTGGCACAAATAGGGGGCAGTACAGAGCATTTACTACAGATTGCAGCTCCTCCTGGCACAGACAGGGGGCAGTACAGAACGTTTAGTACAGATTGCAGCTCCTCCTGGCACAGACAGGGGGCAGTACAGAGCATTTAGTACAGATTGCAGCTCCTCCTGGCATAGACAGGGGGCAGTACTGAACATTTAGTACAGATTGCAGCTCATCCTGGCACAGACAGGGGGCAGTACAGAGCATTTAGTACAGATTGCAGCTCATCCTGGAACAGACAGGGGGCAGTACAGAGCATTTAGTACAGATTGCAGCTCATCCTGGAACAGACAGGCGGCAGTACAGAGCATTTACTACAGATTGCAGCTCATCCTGACACAGACAGGGGGCAGTACAGAACATTTAGTACAGATTGCAGCTCCTCCTGACACAGACAGGGGGCAGTACAGAACATTTAGTACAGATTGCAGCTCATCCTGACACAGACAGGGGGCAGTACAGAACATTTAGTACAGATTGCAGCTCCTCCTGACACAGACAGGGGGCAGTACTGAACATTTAGTACAGATTGCAGCTCCTCCTGGCACAGACAGGGGGCAGTATAGAGCATTTAGCACAGATTGCAGCTCATCCTGGCACAGACAGGGGGCAGTATAGAACATTTAGTACAGATTGCAGCTCATCCTGGCACAGACAGGGGGCAGTACGGAATATTTAGTACAGATTGCAGCTCATCCTGGCACAGACAGGGGGCAGTACAGAACGTTTAGTACAGATTGCAGCTCCTCCTGGCACAGACAGGGGGCAGTACAGAACATTTAGTACAGATTGCAGCTCCTCCTGGCACAGACAGGGGGCAGTACAGAGCATTTAGTACAGACTGCAGCTCATCCTGGCACAGACAGGGGGCAGTACTGAACATTTAGTACAGATTGCAGCTCATCCTGGCACAGACAGGGGGCAGTACTGAACATTTAGTACAGATTGCAGCTCATCCTGGCACAGACAGGGGGCAGTACAGAACATTTAGTACAGATTGCAGCTCCTCCTGGCACAGACAGGGGGCAGTACAGAACGTTTAGTACAGATTGCAGCTCATCCTGGCACAGACAGGGGGCAGTACAGAACGTTTACTACAGATTGCAGCTCCTCCTGGCACAGACAGGGGGCAGTACAGAACATTTAGTACAGATTGCAGCTCCTCCTGGCACAGACAGGGGGCAGTACAGAGTATTTAGTACAGATTGCAGCTCATCCTGACACAGACAGGGGGCAGTACTGAACATTTAGTACAGATTGCAGCTCATCCTGGCACAGACAGGGGGCAGTACATAATATTTAATACAGATTGCAGCTCATCCTGGAACAGACAGGGGGCAGTACAGAACATTTAGTACAGATTGCAGTTCATCCTGGCACAGACAGGGGGCAGTACAGAACATTTACTACAGATTGCAGCTCCTCCTGGCACAGACAGGGGGCAGTACTGAACATTTAGTACAGATTGCAGCTCCTCCTGGCACAGACAGGGGGCAGTACTGAACATTTAGTACAGATTGCAGCTCATCCTGGCACAGACAGGGGGCAGTACAGAACATTTACTACAGATTGCAGCTCCTCCTGGCACAGACAGGGGGCAGTACAGAGCATTTAGTACAGATTGCAGCTCCTCCTGGCACAGACAGGGGGCAGTACAGAACATTTAGTACAGATTGCAGCTCCTCCTGGCACAGACAGGGGGCAGTACAGAACGTTTAGTACAGACTGCAGCTCATCCTGGCACAGACAGGGGGCAGCACAGAACGTTTAGTACAGATTGCAGCTCATCCTGGCACAGACAGGGGGCAGTACTGAACATTTACTACAGATTGCAGCTCCTCCTGGCACAGACAGGGGGCAGTACAGAGCATTTAGTACAGATTGCAGCTCATCCTGGCACAGACAGGGGGCAGTACAGAACGTTTAGTACAGATTGCAGCTCATCCTGGCACAGACAGGGGGCAGTACTGAACATTTAGTACAGATTGCAGCTCCTCCTGGCACAGACAGGGGGCAGTACAGAGCATTTAGTACAGATTGCAGCTCCTCCTGGCACAGACAGGGGGCAGTACAGAACATTTAGTACAGATTGCAGCTCCTCCTGGCACAGACAGGGGGCAGTACAGAACATTTAGTACAGATTGCAGCTCATCCTGGCACAGACAGGGGGCAGTACAGAGCATTCACTACAGATTGCAGCTCCTCCTGGCACAGACAGGGGGCAGTACAGAACATTTAGTACAGATTGCAGCTCATCCTGGCACAGACAGGGAGCAGTACGGAACATTTAGTACAGATTGCAGCTCATCCTGGCACAGACAGGGGGCAGTACGGAACATTTAGTACAGATTGCAGCTCCTCTTGGCACAGACAGGGGGCAGTATAGAGCATTTAGTACAGATTGCAGCTCCTCCTGGCACAGACAGGGGGCAGTACAGAGCATTTAGTACAGATTGCAGCTCCTCCTGGCACAGACAGGGGGCAGTACAGAGCATTTAGTACAGATTGCAGCTCCTCCTGGCACAGACAGGGGGCAGTACAGAACATTTAGTACAGATTGCAGCTCATCCTGGCACAGACAGGGGGCAGTACTGAACATTTAGTACAGATTGCAGCTCATCCTGGCACAGACAGGGGGCAGTACAGAGCATTTAATACAGATTGCAGCTCCTCCTGGCACAGACAGGGGGCAGTACAGAGCATTTAGTACAGAATGCAGCTCCTCCTGGCACAGACAGGGGGCAGTACAGAGCATTTAGTACAGATTGCAGCTCATCCTGGCACAGACAGGGGGCAGTACAACGTTTAGTACAGATTGCAGCTCCTCCTGGCACAGACAGGGGGCAGTACTGAACATTTACTACAGATTGCAGCTCCTCCTGGCACAGACAGGGGGCAGTACAGAACGTTTAGTACAGATTGCAGCTCATCCTGGCACAGACAGGGGGCAGTACGGAATATTTAGTGCAGATTGCAGCTCCTCCTGGCACAGACAGGGGGCAGTACAGAGCATTTAGTACAGATTGCAACTCATCCTGGCACAGACAGGGGGCAGTACAGAACGTTTAGTACAGATTGCAGCTCCTCCTGGCACAGACAGGGGGCAGTACAGAGCATTTAGTACAGATTGCAGCTCCTCCTGGCACAGACAGGGGGCAGTACAGAACATTTAGTACAGTTTGCAGCTCCTTCTGGCACAGACAGGGGGCAGTACAGAGCATTTAGTACAGATTGCAGCTCCTCCTGGCACAGACAGGGGGCAGTACAGAGCATTTAGTACAGATTGCAGCTCCTCCTGGCACAGATAGGGGGCAGTACGGAATATTTAGTACAGATTGCAGCTCCTCCTAGCACAGACAGGGGGCAGTACAGAACGTTTAGTACAGATTGCAGCTCCTCCTGGCACAGACAGGGGGCAGTACCGAACATTTAGTACAGATTGCAGCTCATCCTGGCACAGACAGGGGGCAGTACCGAACATTTAGTCCAGATTGCAGCTCCTCCTGGCACAGACAGGGGGCAGTACATAATATTTAGTACAGATTGCAGCTCATCCTGGCACAGACAGGGGGCAATACAGAACATTTACTACAGATTGCAGCTCATCCTGGCACAGACAGGGGGCAGCACAGAACGTTTTGTACAGATTGCAGCTCCTCCTGGCACAGACAAGGGGCAGTACAGAACGTTTAGTACAGATTGCAGCTCATCCTGGTACAGACAGGGGGCAGTACAGAGCATTTACTACAGATTGCAGCTCCTCCTGACACAGACAGGGGGCAGTACAGAGCATTTAGTACAGATTGCAGCTCCTCCTGGCACAGACAGGGGGCAGTACAGAATTTTTTGTACAGATTGCAGCTCCTCCTGGCACAGACAGGGGGCAGTACAGAACATTTAGTACAGATTGCAACTCCTCCTGGCACAGACAGGGGGCAGTATAGAGCATTTAGCACAGATTGCAGCTCATCCTGGCACAGACAGGGGGCAGTACAGAACATTTAGTACAGATTGCAGCTCCTCCTGGCACAGACAGGGGGCAGTACAGAACGTTTAGTACAGATTGCAGCTCCTCCTGGCACAGACAGGGGGCAGTACAGAACGTTTACTACAGATTGCAGCTCATCCTGGCACAGACAGGGGGCAGTATAGAGCATTTAGTACAGATTGCAGCTCCTCCTGGCACAGACAGGGGGCAGTACAGAGCATTTAGTACAGATTGCAGCTCCTCCTGGCACAGACAGGGGGCAGTACAGAACATTTAGTACAGATTGCAGCTCCTCCTGGCACAGACAGGGGGCAGAACAGAATTTTTTGTACAGATTGCAGCTCCTCCTGGCACAGACAGGGGGCAGTACAGAACATTTAGTACAGATTGCAACTCCTCCTGGCACAGACAGGGGGCAGTACAGAACATTTAGTACAGATTGCAGCTCATCCTGGCACAGACAGGGGGCAGTACAGAGCATTTAGTACAGACTGCAGCTCATCCTGGCACAGACAGGGGGCAGTACAGAACGTTTAGTACAGATTGCAGCTCATCCTGGCACAGACAGGGGGCAGTACAGAACGTTTACTACAGATTGCAGTTCATCCTGGCACAGACAGTGGGCAGTACAGAGCATTTACTACAGATTGCAGCTCCTCCTGGCACAGACAGGGGGCAGTAGAGAACATTTAGTACAGATTGCAGTTCATCCTGGCACAGACAGAGGGCAGTACAGAACATTTAGTACAGATTGCAGCTCCTCCTGGCACAGACAGAGGGCAGTACAGAACATTTAGTACAGATTGCAGCTCCTCCTGGCACAGACAGGGGGCAGCACAGAACATTTAGTACAGATTGCAGCTCATCCTGGCACAGACAGGGGGCAGTACAGAACATTTAGTACAGACTGCAGCTCATCCTGGCACAGACAGGGGGCAGTACAGAACGTTTACTACAGATTGCAGTTCATCCTGGCACAGACAGTGGGCAGTACAGAGCATTTACTACAGATTGCAGCTCCTCCTGGCACAGACAGAGGGCAGTACAGAACATTTAGTACAGATTGCAGCTCCTCCTGGCACAGACAGGGGGCAGTACAGAACGTTTAGTACAGATTGCAGCTCCTCCTGGCACAGACAGGGGGCAGTACAGAACGTTTAGTACAGATTGCAGCTCCTCCTGGCACAGACAGGGGGCAGTACAGAACGTTTAGTACAGATTGCAGCTCCTCCTGACACAGACAAGGGGCAGTACAGAACATTTAGTACAGATTGCAGCTCCTCCTGGCACAGACAGGGGGCAGTACAGAGCATTTAGTACAGATTGCAGTTCATCCTGGCACAGTCAGGGGGCAGTACAGAACATTTAGTACAGATTGCAGCTCCTCCTGGCACAAATAGGGGGCAGTACAGAGCATTTACTACAGATTGCAGCTCCTCCTGGCACAGACAGGGGGCAGTACAGAACGTTTAGTACAGATTGCAGTTCATCCTGGCACAGACAGGGGGCAGTACAGAACATTTAGTACAGATTGCAGCTCCTCCTGGCACAAATAGGGGGCAGTACAGAGCATTTACTACAGATTGCAGCTCCTCCTGGCACAGACAGGGGGCAGTACAGAACGTTTAGTACAGATTGCAGCTCCTCCTGGCACAGACAGGGGGCAGTACAGAGCATTTAGTACAGATTGCAGCTCCTCCTGGCATAGACAGGGGGCAGTACTGAACATTTAGTACAGATTGCAGCTCATCCTGGCACAGACAGGGGGCAGTACAGAGCATTTAGTACAGATTGCAGCTCATCCTGGAACAGACAGGGGGCAGTACAGAGCATTTAGTACAGATTGCAGCTCATCCTGGAACAGACAGGGGGCAGTACAGAACATTTAGTACAGATTGCAGCTCCTCCTGACACAGACAGGGGGCAGTACAGAACATTTAGTACAGATTGCAGCTCATCCTGACACAGACAGGGGGCAGTACAGAACATTTAGTACAGATTGCAGCTCCTCCTGACACAGACAGGGGGCAGTACTGAACATTTAGTACAGATTGCAGCTCCTCCTGGCACAGACAGGGGGCAGTATAGAGCATTTAGCACAGATTGCAGCTCATCCTGGCACAGACAGGGGGCAGTATAGAACATTTAGTACAGATTGCAGCTCATCCTGGCACAGACAGGGGGCAGTACGGAATATTTAGTACAGATTGCAGCTCATCCTGGCACAGACAGGGGGCAGTACAGAACGTTTAGTACAGATTGCAGCTCCTCCTGGCACAGACAGGGGGCAGTACAGAACATTTAGTACAGATTGCAGCTCCTCCTGGCACAGACAGGGGGCAGTACAGAGCATTTAGTACAGACTGCAGCTCATCCTGGCACAGACAGGGGGCAGTACTGAACATTTAGTACAGATTGCAGCTCATCCTGGCACAGACAGGGGGCAGTACTGAACATTTAGTACAGATTGCAGCTCATCCTGGCACAGACAGGGGGCAGTACAGAACATTTAGTACAGATTGCAGCTCCTCCTGGCACAGACAGGGGGCAGTACAGAACGTTTAGTACAGATTGCAGCTCATCCTGGCACAGACAGGGGGCAGTACAGAGCATTTAGTACAGATTGCAGCTCATCCTGACACAGACAGGGGGCAGTACTGAACATTTAGTACAGATTGCAGCTCATCCTGGCACAGACAGGGGGCAGTACATAATATTTAATACAGATTGCAGCTCATCCTGGAACAGACAGGGGGCAGTACAGAACATTTAGTACAGATTGCAGTTCATCCTGGCACAGACAGGGGGCAGTACAGAACATTTACTACAGATTGCAGCTCCTCCTGGCACAGACAGGGGGCAGTACTGAACATTTAGTACAGATTGCAGCTCCTCCTGTCACAGACAGGGGGCAGTACTGAACATTTAGTACAGATTGCAGCTCATCCTGGCACAGACAGGGGGCAGTACAGAACGTTTACTACAGATTGCAGCTCCTCCTGGCACAGACAGGGGGCAGTACAGAGCATTTAGTACAGATTGCAGCTCCTCCTGGCACAGACAGGGGGCAGTACAGAACATTTAGTACAGATTGCAGCTCCTCCTGGCACAGACAGGGGGCAGTACAGAACGTTTAGTACAGACTGCAGCTCATCCTGGCACAGACAGGGGGCAGCACAGAACGTTTAGTACAGATTGCAGCTCATCCTGGCACAGACAGGGGGCAGTACTGAACATTTACTACAGATTGCAGCTCCTCCTGGCACAGACAGGGGGCAGTACAGAGCATTTAGTACAGATTGCAGCTCATCCTGGCACAGACAGGGGGCAGTACAGAACGTTTAGTACAGATTGCAGCTCATCCTGGCACAGACAGGGGGCAGTACAGAACATTTAGTACAGATTGCAGCTCCTCCTGGCACAGACAGGGGGCAGTACAGAGCATTTAGTACAGATTGCAGCTCCTCCTGGCACAGACAGGGGGCAGTACAGAACATTTAATACAGATTGCAGCTCCTCCTGGCACAGACAGGGGGCAGTACAGAACATTTAGTACAGATTGCAGCTCATCCTGGCACAGACAGGGGGCAGTACAGAGCATTCACTACAGATTGCAGCTCCTCCTGGCACAGACAGGGGGCAGTACAGAACATTTAGTACAGATTGCAGCTCATCCTGGCACAGACAGGGAGCAGTACGGAACATTTAGTACAGATTGCAGCTCATCCTGGCACAGACAGGGGGCAGTACGGAACATTTAGTACAGATTGCAGCTCCTCTTGGCACAGACAGGGGGCAGTATAGAGCATTTAGTACAGATTGCAGCTCCTCCTGGCACAGACAGGGGGCAGTACAGAACATTTAATACAGATTGCAGCTCCTCCTGGCACAGACAGGGGGCAGTACAGAACATTTAGTACAGATTGCAGCTCATCCTGGCACAGACAGGGGGCAGTACAGAGCATTCACTACAGATTGCAGCTCCTCCTGGCACAGACAGGGGGCAGTACAGAACATTTAGTACAGATTGCAGCTCATCCTGGCACAGACAGGGAGCAGTACGGAACATTTAGTACAGATTGCAGCTCATCCTGGCACAGACAGGGGGCAGTACAGAGCATTTAGTACAGACTGCAGCTCCTCTTGGCACAGACAGGGGGCAGTATAGAGCATTTAGTACAGATTGCAGCTCCTCCTGGCACAGACAGGGGGCAGTACAGAACATTTAATACAGATTGCAGCTCCTTCTGGCACAGACAGGGGGCAGTACAGAACATTTAGTACAGATTGCAGCTCATCCTGGCACAGACAGGGAGCAGTACGGAACATTTAGAACAGATTGCAGCTCATCCTGGCACAGACAGGGGGCAGTACGGAACATTTAGTACAGATTGCAGCTCATCCTGGCACAGACAGGGGGCAGTACAGAACATTTATTACAGATTGCAGCTCCTCCTGGCACAGACAGGGGGCAGTACGGAACATTTAGTACAGATTGCAGCTCATCCTGGCACAGACAGGGGGCAGTACAGAGCATTTAGTACAGATTGCAGCTCCTCCTGGCACAGACAGGGGGCAGTACGTTTAGTACAGATTGCAGCTCCTCCTGGCACAGACAGGGGGCAGTACTGAACATTTACTACAGATTGCAGCTCCTCCTGGCACAGACAGGGGGCAGTACAGAACATTTAGTACAGATTGCAGCTCCTCCTGGCACAGACAGGGGGCAGTACAGAGCATTTAGTACAGATTGCAGCTCATCCTGGCACAGACAGGGGGCAGTACGGAATATTTAGTACAGATTGCAGCTCATCCTGGCACAGACAGGGGGCAGTACAGAATGTTTAGTACAGATTGCAGCTCCTCCTGGCACAGACAGGGGGCAGAAGTGAACATTTAGTACAGATTGCAGCTCCTCCTGGCACAGACAGGGGGCAGTACAGAATATTTAGTACAGATTGCAGCTCCTCCTGGCACAGACAGGGGGCAGTAGTGAATATTTACTACAGATTGCAGCTCCTCCTGGCACAGACAGGGGGCAGTACAGAAAGTTTAGTACAGATTGCAGCTCCTCCTGACACAGACAGGGGGCAGTACAGAGCATTTAGTACAGATTGCAGCTCCTCCTGGCACAGACAGGGGGCAGTACAGAACATTTAGTACAG
Organism: Bufo bufo; assembly: GCF_905171765.1. Taxonomy (NCBI): domain Eukaryota; kingdom Metazoa; phylum Chordata; class Amphibia; order Anura; family Bufonidae; genus Bufo; species Bufo bufo. The sequence continues at coordinate 605,021,421 of NC_053392.1, read as the reverse complement.
ATTGCAGCTCCTCCTGACACAGACAGGGGGCAGTACAGAGCATTTAGTACAGATTGCAGCTCCTCCTGGCACAGACAGGGGGCAGTACAGAACATTTAGTACAGATTGCAGCTCATCCTGGCACAGACAAGGGGCAGTACAGAACGTTTAGTACAGATTGCAGCTCATCCTGGCACAGACAGGGGGCAGTACAGAGCATTTAGTACAGACTGCAGCTCCTCTTGGCACAGACAGGGGGCAGTATAGAGCATTTAGTACAGATTGCAGCTCCTCCTGGCACAGACAGGGGGCTGTACAGAACATTTAATACAGATTGCAGCTCCTTCTGGCACAGACAGGGGGCAGTACAGAACATTTAGTACAGATTGCAGCTCATCCTGGCACAGACAGGGAGCAGTACGGAACATTTAGTACAGATTGCAGCTCATCCTGGCACAGACAGGGGGCAGTACGGAACATTTAGTACAGATTGCAGCTCATCCTGGCACAGACAGGGGGCAGTACAGAACATTTATTACAGATTGCAGCTCCTCCTGGCACAGACAGGGGGCAGTACGGAACATTTAGTACAGATTGCAGCTCATCCTGGCACAGACAGGGGGCAGTACAGAGCATTTAGTACAGATTGCAGCTCCTCCTGGCACAGACAGGGGGCAGTACGTTTAGTACAGATTGCAGCTCCTCCTGGCACAGACAGGGGGCAGTACTGAACATTTACTACAGATTGCAGCTCCTCCTGGCACAGACAGGGGGCAGTACAGAACATTTAGTACAGATTGCAGCTCCTCCTGGCACAGACAGGGGGCAGTACAGAGCATTTAGTACAGATTGCAGCTCATCCTGGCACAGACAGGGGGCAGTACGGAATATTTAGTACAGATTGCAGCTCATCCTGGCACAGACAGGGGGCAGTACAGAATGTTTAGTACAGATTGCAGCTCCTCCTGGCACAGACAGGGGGCAGAAGTGAACATTTAGTACAGATTGCAGCTCCTCCTGGCACAGACAGGGGGCAGTACAGAATATTTAGTACAGATTGCAGCTCCTCCTGGCACAGACAGGGGGCAGTAGTGAACATTTACTACAGATTGCAGCTCCTCCTGGCACAGACAGGGGGCAGTACAGAAAGTTTAGTACAGATTGCAGCTCCTCCTGACACAGACAGGGGGCAGTACAGAGCATTTAGTACAGATTGCAGCTCCTCCTGGCACAGACAGGGGGCAGTACAGAACATTTAGTACAGATTGCAGCTCCTCCTGACACAGACAGGGGGCAGTACAGAGCATTTAGTACAGATTGCAGCTCCTCCTGGCACAGACAGGGGGCAGTACAGAACATTTAGTACAGATTGCAGCTCATCCTGGCACAGACAAGGGGCAGTACAGAACGTTTAGTACAGATTGCAGCTCATCCTGGCACAGACAGGGGGCAGTACAGAGCATTTAGTACAGATTGCAGCTCCTCCTGACACAGACAGGGGGCAGTACAACGTTTAGTACAGATTGCAGCTCCTCCTGGCACAGACAAGGGGCAGTACAGAACGTTTAGTACAGATTGCAGTTCATCCTGACACAGACAGGGGGCAGTACTGAACATTTACTACAGATTGCAGCTCATCCTGGCACAGACAGGGAAAAGTACTGAACATTTAGTACAGATTGCAGTTCCTCCTGGCACAGACAGGGGGCAGTACAGAGCATTTAGTACAGATTGCAGCTCATCCTGGCACAGACAGGGGGCAGTACAGAGCATTTAATACAGATTGCAGCTCCTCCTGGCACAGACAGGGGGCAGTACAGAACATTTACTACAGATTGCAGCTCCTCCTGGCACAGATAGGGGGCAGTACAGAGCATTTAGTACAGATTGCAGCTCCTCCTGGCACAGATAGGGGGCAGTACGGAATATTTAGTACAGATTGCAGCTCCTCCTGGCACAGACAGGGGGCAGTACAGAACATTTAGTACAGATTGCAGCTCCTCCTGGCACAGATAGGGGGCAGTACGGAATATTTAGTACAGATTGCAGCTAGTCCTGGCACAGACAGGGGGCAGTACAGAACGTTTAGTACAGATTGCAGCTCATCCTGGCACAGACAGGGGGCAGTACAGAGCATTTAGTACAGATTGCAGCTCCTCCTGGCACAGACAGGGGGCAGTACAGAACATTTAGTACAGATTGCAGCTCCTCCTGGCACAGACAGGGGGCAGTACAGAGCATTTAGTACAGATTGCAGCTCATCCTGGCACAGACAGGGGGCAGTACAGAGCATTTAGTACAGATTGCAGCTCCTCCTGGCACAGACAGGGGGCAGTACGGAACATTTAGTCCAGATTGCAGCTCCTCCTGACACAGACAGGGGGCAGTACAGAACATTTAGTACAGATTGCAGCTCCTCCTGGCACAGACAGAGGGCAGTACAGAATATTTACTACAGATTGCAGCTACTCCTGGCACAGACAGGGGGCAGTACAGAACGTTTAGTACAGATTGCAGCTCCTCCTGGCACAGACAGGGGGCAGTACAGAGCATTTACTACAGATTGCAGCTCCTCCTGGCACAGACAGGGGGCAGTACAGAACATTTAGTACAGATTGCAGCTCATCCTGGCACAGACAGAGGGCAGTACAGAACATTTAGTACAGATTGCAGCTCCTCCTGGCACAGACAGGGGGCAGCACAGAGCATTTAGTACAGATTGCAGCTCATCCTGGAACAGACAGGGGGCAGTACAGAGCATTTACTACAGATTGCAGCTCATCCTGACACAGACAGGGGGCAGTACAGAACATTTAGTACAGATTGCAGCTCCTCCTGACACAGACAGGGGGCAGTACAGAACATTTAGTACAGATTGCAGCTCCTCCTGACACAGACAGGGGGCAGTACAGAACGTTTAGTACAGATTGCAGCTCATCCTGGCACAGACAGGGGGCAGTACAGAACATTTTGTACAGATTGCAGCTCATCCTGGCACAGACAGGGGGCAGTACGGAATATTTAGTACAGATTGCAGCTCATCCTGGCACAGACAGGGGGCAGTACAGAACGTTTAGTACAGATTGCAGCTCCTCCTGGCACAGACAGGGGGCAGTACAGAATTTTTAGTACAGATTGCAGCTCCTCCTGGCACAGACAGGGGGCAGTACAGAGCATTAAGTACAGATTGCAGCTCCTCCTGGCACAGACAGGGGGCAGTACAGAACATTTAGTACAGATTGCAGCTCATCCTGGCACAGACAGGGGGCAGTACAGAGTATTCACTACAGATTGCAGCTCCTCCTGGCACAGACAGGGGGCAGTACAGAACATTTAGTACAGATTGCAGCTCATCCTGGCACAGACAGGGGGCAGTACAGAACATTTAGTACAGATTGCAGCTCATCCTGGCACAGACAGGGGGCAGTACAGAACATTTAGTACAGATTGCAGCTCATCCTGGCACAGGCAGGGGGCAGTACAGAACATTTAGTACAGATTGCAGCTCATCCTGGCACAGACAGGGGGCAGTACAGAACATTCACTACAGATTGCAGCTCCTCCTGGCACAGACAGGGGGCAGTACATAATATTTAGTACAGATTGCAGCTCATCCTGGCACAGACAGGGAGCAGTACATAATATTTAATACAGATTGCAGCTCATCCTGACACAGACAGGGGGCAGTACAGAGCATTTAGTACAGATTGCAGCTCCTCCTGGCACAGACAGAGGGCAGTACAGAACGTTTAGTACAGATTGCAGCTCCCCCTGGCACAGACAGGGGGCAGTACAGAATTTTTAGTACAGATTGCAGCTCCTCCTGGCACAGACAGGGGGCAGTACAGAGCATTAAGTACAGATTGCAGCTCCTCCTGGCACAGACAGGGGGCAGTACAGAACATTTAGTACAGATTGCAGCTCATCCTGGCACAGACAGGGGGCAGTACAGAACATTTAATACAGATTGCAGCTCCTCCTGGCATAGACAGGGGGCAGTACAGAGCATTTAGTACAGATTGCAGCTCCTCCTGGCACAGACAGGGGGCAGTACAGAGCATTTAGTACAGATTGCAGCTCCTCCTGGCACAGACAGGGGGCAGTACAGAACATTTAGTACAGATTGCAGCTCATCCTGGCACAGACAGGGGGCAGTACCGAACATTTAGTACAGATTGCAGCTCATCCTGGCACAGACAGGGGGCAGTACAGAGCATTTAATACAGATTGCAGCTCCTCCTGGCACAGACAGGGGGCAGTACAGAGCATTTAGTACAGATTGCAGCTCCTCCTGGCACAGACAGGGGGCAGTACAGAGCATTTAGTACAGATTGCAGCTCATCCTGGCACAGACAGGGGGCAGTACAACGTTTAGTACAGATTGCAGCTCCTCCTGGCACAGACAGGGGGCAGTACTGAACATTTACTACAGATTGCAGCTCCTCCTGGCACAGACAGGGGGCAGTACAGAACGTTTAGTACAGATTGCAGCTCATCCTGGCACAGACAGGGGGCAGTACGGAATATTTAGTGCAGATTGCAGCTCCTCCTGGCACAGACAGGGGGCAGTACAGAGCATTTAGTACAGATTGCAACTCATCCTGGCACAGACAGGGGGCAGTACAGAACGTTTACTACAGATTGCAGCTCCTCCTGGCACAGACAGGGGGCAGTACAGAGCATTTAGTACAGATTGCAGCTCCTCCTGGCACAGACAGGGGGCAGTACAGAACATTTAGTACAGTTTGCAGCTCCTTCTGGCACAGACAGGGGGCAGTACAGAGCATTTTGTACAGATTGCAGCTCCTCCTGGCACAGACAGGGGGCAGTACAGAGCATTTAGTACAGATTGCAGCTCCTCCTGGCACAGATAGGGGGCAGTACGGAATATTTAGTACAGATTGCAGCTCCTCCTGGCACAGACAGGGGGCAGTGCAGAACGTTTAGTACAGATTGCAGCTCCTCCTGGCACAGACAGGGGGCAGTACCGAACATTTAGTACAGATTGCAGCTCATCCTGGCACAGACAGGGGGCAGTACCGAACATTTAGTCCAGATTGCAGCTCCTCCTGGCACAGACAGGGGGCAGTACATAATATTTAGTACAGATTGCAGCTCATCCTGGCACAGACAGGGGGCAATACAGAACATTTACTACAGATTGCAGCTCATCCTGGCACAGACAGGGGGCAGCACAGAACGTTTTGTACAGATTGCAGCTCCTCCTGGCACAGACAAGGGGCAGTACAGAACGTTTAGTACAGATTGCAGCTCATCCTGGTACAGACAGGGGGCAGTACAGAGCATTTAGTACAGATTGCAGCTCCTCCTGGCACAGACAGGGGGCAGTACAGAATTTTTTGTACAGATTGCAGCTCCTCCTGGCACAGACAGGGGGCAGTACAGAACATTTAGTACAGATTGCAACTCCTCCTGGCACAGACAGGGGGCAGTATAGAGCATTTAGCACAGATTGCAGCTCATCCTGGCACAGACAGGGGGCAGTACAGAACATTTAGTACAGATTGCAGCTCCTCCTGGCACAGACAGGGGGCAGTACAGAACGTTTAGTACAGATTGCAGCTCCTCCTGGCACAGACAGGGGGCAGTACAGAACGTTTACTACAGATTGCAGTTCATCCTGGCACAGACAGGGGGCAGTATAGAGCATTTAGTACAGATTGCAGCTCCTCTTGGCACAGACAGGGGGCAGTACAGAACATTTAGTACAGATTGCAGCTCCTCCTGGCACAGACAGGGGGCAGTACAGAACATTTAGTACAGATTGCAGCTCCTCCTGGCACAGACAGGGGGCAGAACAGAATTTTTTGTACAGATTGCAGCTCCTCCTGGCACAGACAGGGGGCAGTACAGAACATTTAGTACAGATTGCAACTCCTCCTGGCACAGACAGGGGGCAGTACAGAACATTTAGTACAGATTGCAGCTCATCCTGGCACAGACAGGGGGCAGTACAGAGCATTTAGTACAGACTGCAGCTCATCCTGGCACAGACAGGGGGCAGTACAGAACGTTTAGTACAGATTTCAGCTCATCCTGGCACAGACAGGGGGCAGTACAGAACGTTTACTACAGATTGCAGTTCATCCTGGCACAGACAGTGGGCAGTACAGAGCATTTACTACAGATTGCAGCTCCTCCTGGCACAGACAGGGGGCAGTAGAGAACATTTAGTACAGATTGCAGTTCATCCTGGCACAGACAGAGGGCAGTACAGAACATTTAGTACAGATTGCAGCTCCTCCTGGCACAGACAGAGGGCAGTACAGAACATTTAGTACAGATTGCAGCTCCTCCTGGCACAGACAGGGGGCAGCACAGAACATTTAGTACAGATTGCAGCTCATCCTGGCACAGACAGGGGGCAGTACAGAACATTTAGTACAGACTGCAGCTCATCCTGGCACAGACAGGGGGCAGTACAGAACGTTTACTACAGATTGCAGTTCATCCTGGCACAGACAGTGGGCAGTACAGAGCATTTACTACAGATTGCAGCTCCTCCTGGCACAGACAGAGGGCAGTACAGAGCATTTACTACAGATTGCAGCTCCTCCTGGCACAGACAGAGGGCAGTACAGAACATTTAGTACAGATTGCAGCTCCTCCTGGCACAGACAGGCGGCAGTACAGAACGTTTAGTACAGATTGCAGCTCCTCCTGGCACAGACAGGGGGCAGTACAGAACGTTTAGTACAGATTGCAGCTCCTCCTGGCACAGACAGGGGGCAGTACAGAACGTTTAGTACAGATTGCAGCTCCTCCTGACACAGACAAGGGGCAGTACAGAACATTTAGTACAGATTGCAGCTCCTCCTGGCACAGACAGGGGGCAGTACAGAGCATTTAGTACAGATTGCAGTTCATTCTGGCACAGTCAGGGGGCAGTACAGAACATTTAGTACAGATTGCAGCTCCTCCTGGCACAAATAGGGGGCAGTACAGAGCATTTACTACAGATTGCAGCTCCTCCTGGCACAGACAGGGGGCAGTACAGAACGTTTAGTACAGATTGCAGTTCATCCTGGCACAGACAGGGGGCAGTACAGAACATTTAGTACAGATTGCAGCTCCTCCTGGCACAAATAGGGGGCAGTACAGAGCATTTACTACAGATTGCAGCTCCTCCTGGCACAGACAAGGGGCAGTACAGAACGTTTAGTACAGATTGCAGCTCCTCCTGGCACAGACAGGGGGCAGTACAGAGCATTTAGTACAGATTGCAGCTCCTCCTGGCATAGACAGGGGGCAGTACTGAACATTTAGTACAGATTGCAGCTCATCCTGGCACAGACAGGGGGCAGTACAGAGCATTTAGTACAGATTGCAGCTCATCCTGGAACAGACAGGGGGCAGTACAGAGCATTTAGTACAGATTGCAGCTCATCCTGGAACAGACAGGCGGCAGTACAGAGCATTTACTACAGATTGCAGCTCATCCTGACACAGACAGGGGGCAGTACAGAACATTTAGTACAGATTGCAGCTCCTCCTGACACAGACAGGGGGCAGTACAGAACATTTAGTACAGATTGCAGCTCATCCTGACACAGACAGGGGGCAGTACAGAACATTTAGTACAGATTGCAGCTCCTCCTGACACAGACAGGGGGCAGTACTGAACATTTAGTACAGATTGCAGCTCCTCCTGGCACAGACAGGGGGCAGTATAGAGCATTTAGCACAGATTGCAGCTCATCCTGGCACAGACAGGGGGCAGTATAGAACATTTAGTACAGATTGCAGCTCATCCTGGCACAGACAGGGGGCAGTACGGAATATTTAGTACAGATTGCAGCTCATCCTGGCACAGACAGGGGGCAGTACAGAACGTTTAGTACAGATTGCAGCTCCTCCTGGCACAGACAGGGGGCAGTACAGAACATTTAGTACAGATTGCAGCTCCTCCTGGCACAGACAGGGGGCAGTACAGAGCATTTAGTACAGATTGCAGCTCATCCTGGCACAGACAGGGGGCAGTACTGAACATTTAGTACAGATTGCAGCTCATCCTGGCACAGACAGGGGGCAGTACTGAACATTTAGTACAGATTGCAGCTCATCCTGGCACAGACAGGGGGCAGTACAGAACATTTAGTACAGATTGCAGCTCCTCCTGGCACAGACAGGGGGCAGTACAGAACGTTTAGTACAGATTGCAGCTCATCCTGGCACAGACAGGGGGCAGTACAGAGCATTTAGTACAGATTACAGCTCCTCCTGACACAGACAGGGGGCAGTACAGAGCATTTAGTACAGATTGCAGCTCCTCCTGACACAGACAGGGGGCAGTACTGAACATTTAGTACAGATTGCAGCTCATCCTGGCACAGACAGGGGGCAGTACATAATATTTAATACAGATTGCAGCTCATCCTGGAACAGACAGGGGGCAGTACAGAGCATTTACTACAGATTGCAGCTCCTCCTGGCACAGACAGGGGGCAGTACTGAACATTTAGTACAGATTGCAGCTCCTCCTGGCACAGACAGGGGGCAGTACTGAACATTTAGTACAGATTGCAGCTCATCCTGGCACAGACAGGGGGCAGTACAGAACGTTTACTACAGATTGCAGCTCCTCCTGGCACAGACAGGGGGCAGTACAGAACATTTAGTACAGATTGCAGCTCCTCCTGGCACAGACAGGGGGCAGTACAGAGTATTTAGTACAGATTGCAGCTCATCCTGACACAGACAGGGGGCAGTACTGAACATTTAGTACAGATTGCAGCTCATCCTGGCACAGACAGGGGGCAGTACATAATATTTAATACAGATTGCAGCTCATCCTGGAACAGACAGGGGGCAGTACAGAACATTTAGTTCAGATTGCAGTTCTTCCTGGCACAGACAGGGGGCAGTACAGAACATTTACTACAGATTGCAGCTCCTCCTGGCACAGACAGGGGGCAGTACTGAACATTTAGTACAGATTGCAGCTCCTCCTGGCACAGACAGGGGGCAGTACTGAACATTTAGTACAGATTGCAGCTCATCCTGGCACAGACAGGGGGCAGTACAGAACACTTACTACAGATTGCAGCTCCTCCTGGCACAGACAGGGGGCAGTACAGAGCATTTAGTACAGATTGCAGCTCCTCCTGGCACAGACAGGGGGCAGTACAGAACATTTAGTACAGATTGCAGCTCCTCCTGGCACAGACAGGGGGCAGTACAGAACGTTTAGTACAGACTGCAGCTCATCCTGGCACAGACAGGGGGCAGCACAGAACGTTTAGTACAGATTGCAGCTCATCCTGGCACAGACAGGGGGCAGTACTGAACATTTACTACAGATTGCAGCTCCTCCTGGCACAGACAGGGGGCAGTACAGAGCATTTAGTACAGATTGCAGCTCATCCTGGCACAGACAGGGGGCAGTACAGAACATTTAGTACAGATTGCAGCTCATCCTGGCACAGACAGGGGGCAGTACTGAACATTTAGTACAGATTGCAGCTCCTCCTGGCACAGACAGGGGGCAGTACAGAGCATTTAGTACAGATTGCAGCTCCTCCTGGCACAGACAGGGGGCAGTACAGAACATTTAATACAGATTGCAGCTCCTCCTGGCACAGACAGGGGGCAGTACAGAACATTTAGTACAGATTGCAGCTCATCCTGGCACAGACAGGGGGCAGTACAGAGCATTCACTACAGATTGCAGCTCCTCCTGGCACAGACAGGGGGCAGTACAGAACATTTAGTACAGATTGCAGCTCATCCTGGCACAGACAGGGAGCAGTACGGAACATTTAGTACAGATTGCAGCTCATCCTGGCACAGACAGGGGGCAGTACGGAACATTTAGTACAGATTGCAGCTCCTCTTGGCACAGACAGGGGGCAGTATAGAGCATTTAGTACAGATTGCAGCTCCTCCTGGCACAGACAGGGGGCAGTACAGAGCATTTAGTACAGATTGCAGCTCCTCCTGGCACAGACAGGGGGCAGTACAGAGCATTTAGTACAGATTGCAGCTCCTCCTGGCACAGACAGGGGGCAGTACAGAACATTTAGTACAGATTGCAGCTCATCCTGGCACAGACAGGGGGCAGTACAGAACATTTAGTACAGATTGCAGCTCATCCTGGCACAGACAGGGGGCAGTACAGAGCATTTAATACAGATTGCAGCTCCTCCTGGCACAGACAGGGGGCAGTACAGAGCATTTAGTACAGAATGCAGCTCCTCCTGGCACAGACAGGGGGCAGTACAGAGCATTTAGTACAGATTGCAGCTCATCCTGGCACAGACAGGGGGCAGTACAACGTTTAGTACAGATTGCAGCTCCTCCTGGCACAGACAGGGGGCAGTACTGAACATTTACTACAGATTGCAGCTCCTCCTGGCACAGACAGGGGGCAGTACAGAACGTTTAGTACAGATTGCAGCTCATCCTGGCACAGACAGGGGGCAGTACGGAATATTTAGTGCAGATTGCAGCTCCTCCTGGCACAGACAGGGGGCAGTACAGAGCATTTAGTACAGATTGCAACTCATCCTGGCACAGACAGGGGGCAGTACAGAACGTTTACTACAGATTGCAGCTCCTCCTGGCACAGACAGGGGGCAGTACAGAGCATTTAGTACAGATTGCAGCTCCTCCTGGCACAGACAGGGGGCAGTACAGAACATTTAGTACAGTTTGCAGCTCCTTCTGGCACAGACAGGGGGCAGTACAGAGCATTTAGTACAGATTGCAGCTCCTCCTGGCACAGACAGGGGGCAGTACAGAGCATTTAGTACAGATTGCAGCTCCTCCTGGCACAGATAGGGGGCAGTACGGAATATTTAGTACAGATTGCAGCTCCTCCTGGCACAGACAGGGGGCAGTACAGAACGTTTAGTACAGATTGCAGCTCCTCCTGGCACAGACAGGGGGCAGTACCGAACATTTAGTACAGATTGCAGCTCATCCTGGCACAGACAGGGGGCAGTACCGAACATTTAGTCCAGATTGCAGCTCCTCCTGGCACAGACAGGGGGCAGTACATAATATTTAGTACAGATTGCAGCTCATCCTGGCACAGACAGGGGGCAATACAGAACATTTACTACAGATTGCAGCTCATCCTGGCACAGACAGGGGGCAGCACAGAACGTTTTGTACAGATTGCAGCTCCTCCTGGCACAGACAAGGGGCAGTACAGAACGTTTAGTACAGATTGCAGCTCATCCTGGTACAGACAGGGGGCAGTACAGAGCATTTACTACAGATTGCAGCTCCTCCTGACACAGACAGGGGGCAGTACAGAGCATTTAGTACAGATTGCAGCTCCTCCTGGCACAGACAGGGGGCAGTACAGAATTTTTTGTACAGATTGCAGCTCCTCCTGGCACAGACAGGGGGCAGTACAGAACATTTAGTACAGATTGCAACTCCTCCTGGCACAGACAGGGGGCAGTATAGAGCATTTAGCACAGATTGCAGCTCCTCCTGGCACAGACAGGGGGCAGTACAGAACATTTAGTACAGATTGCAGCTCCTCCTGGCACAGACAGGGGGCAGTACAGAACGTTTAGTACAGATTGCAGCTCCTCCTGGCACAGACAGGGGGCAGTACAGAACGTTTACTACAGATTGCAGTTCATCCTGGCACAGACAGGGGGCAGTATAGAGCATTTAGTACAGATTGCAGCTCCTCTTGGCACAGACAGGGGGCAGTACAGAGCATTTAGTACAGATTGCAGCTCCTCCTGGCACAGACAGGGGGCAGTACAGAACATTTAGTACAGATTGCAGCTCCTCCTGGCACAGACAGGGGGCAGAACAGAATTTTTTGTACAGATTGCAGCTCCTCCTGGCACAGACAGGGGGCAGTACAGAACATTTAGTACAGATTGCAACTCCTCCTGGCACAGACAGGGGGCAGTACAGAACATTTAGTACAGATTGCAGCTCATCCTGGCACAGACAGGGGGCAGTACAGAGCATTTAGTACAGACTGCAGCTCATCCTGGCACAGACAGGGGGCAGTACAGAACGTTTAGTACAGATTTCAGCTCATCCTGGCACAGACAGGGGGCAGTACAGAACGTTTACTACAGATTGCAGTTCATCCTGGCACAGACAGTGGGCAGTACAGAGCATTTACTACAGATTGCAGCTCCTCCTGGCACAGACAGGGGGCAGTAGAGAACATTTAGTACAGATTGCAGTTCATCCTGGCACAGACAGAGGGCAGTACAGAACATTTAGTACAGATTGCAGCTCCTCCTGGCACAGACAGAGGGCAGTACAGAACATTTAGTACAGATTGCAGCTCCTCCTGGCACAGACAGGGGGCAGCACAGAACATTTAGTACAGATTGCAGCTCATCCTGGCACAGACAGGGGGCAGTACAGAACATTTAGTACAGACTGCAGCTCATCCTGGCACAGACAGGGGGCAGTACAGAACGTTTACTACAGATTGCAGTTCATCCTGGCACAGACAGTGGGCAGTACAGAGCATTTACTACAGATTGCAGCTCCTCCTGGCACAGACAGAGGGCAGTACAGAACATTTAGTACAGATTGCAGCTCCTCCTGGCACAGACAGGGGGCAGTACAGAACATTTAGTACAGATTGCAGCTCCTCCTGGCACAGACAGGGGGCAGTACAGAACGTTTAGTACAGATTGCAGCTCCTCCTGGCACAGACAGGGGGCAGTACAGAACGTTTAGTACAGATTGCAGCTCCTCCTGGCACAGACAGGGGGCAGTACAGAACGTTTAGTACAGATTGCAGCTCCTCCTGACACAGACAAGGGGCAGTACAGAACATTTAGTACAGATTGCAGCTCCTCCTGGCACAGACAGGGGGCAGTACAGAGCATTTAGTACAGATTGCAGTTCATCCTGGCACAGTCAGGGGGCAGTACAGAACATTTAGTACAGATTGCAGCTCCTCCTGGCACAAATAGGGGGCAGTACAGAGCATTTACTACAGATTGCAGCTCCTCCTGGCACAGACAGGGGGCAGTACAGAACATTTAGTACAGATTGCAGTTCATCCTGGCACAGACAGGGGGCAGTACAGAACATTTAGTACAGATTGCAGCTCCTCCTGGCACAAATAGGGGGCAGTACAGAGCATTTACTACAGATTGCAGCTCCTCCTGGCACAGACAAGGGGCAGTACAGAACGTTTAGTACAGATTGCAGCTCCTCCTGGCACAGACAGGGGGCAGTACAGAGCATTTAGTACAGATTGCAGCTCCTCCTGGCATAGACAGGGGGCAGTACTGAACATTTAGTACAGATTGCAGCTCATCCTGGCACAGACAGGGGGCAGTACAGAGCATTTAGTACAGATTGCAGCTCATCCTGGAACAGACAGGGGGCAGTACAGAGCATTTAGTACAGATTGCAGCTCATCCTGGAACAGACAGGGGGCAGTACAGAACATTTAGTACAGATTGCAGCTCCTCCTGACACAGACAGGGGGCAGTACAGAACATTTAGTACAGATTGCAGCTCATCCTGACACAGACAGGGGGCAGTACAGAACATTTAGTACAGATTGCAGCTCCTCCTGACACAGACAGGGGGCAGTACTGAACATTTAGTACAGATTGCAGCTCCTCCTGGCACAGACAGGGGGCAGTATAGAGCATTTAGCACAGATTGCAGCTCATCCTGGCACAGACAGGGGGCAGTATAGAACATTTAGTACAGATTGCAGCTCATCCTGGCACAGACAGGGGGCAGTACGGAATATTTAGTACAGATTGCAGCTCATCCTGGCACAGACAGGGGGCAGTACAGAGCATTTAGTACAGATTGCAGCTCCTCCTGGCACAGACAGGGGGCAGTACAGAACATTTAGTACAGATTGCAGCTCCTCCTGGCACAGACAGGGGGCAGTACAGAGCATTTAGTACAGATTGCAGCTCATCCTGGCACAGACAGGGGGCAGTACTGAACATTTAGTACAGATTGCAGCTCATCCTGGCACAGACAGGGGGCAGTACAGAACATTTAGTACAGATTGCAGCTCATCCTGGCACAGACAGGGGGCAGTACAGAACATTTAGTACAGATTGCAGCTCCTCCTGGCACAGACAGGGGGCAGTACAGAACATTTAGTACAGATTGCAGCTCATCCTGGCACAGACAGGGGGCAGTACAGAGCATTTAGTACAGATTACAGCTCCTCCTGACACAGACAGGGGGCAGTACAGAGCATTTAGTACAGATTGCAGCTCCTCCTGACACAGACAGGGGGCAGTACTGAACATTTAGTACAGATTGCAGCTCATCCTGGCACAGACAGGGGGCAGTACATAATATTTAATACAGATTGCAGCTCATCCTGGAACAGACAGGGGGCAGTACAGAGCATTTACTACAGATTGCAGCTCCTCCTGGCACAGACAGGGGGCAGTACTGAACATTTAGTACAGATTGCAGCTCCTCCTGGCACAGACAGGGGGCAGTACTGAACATTTAGTACAGATTGCAGCTCATCCTGGCACAGACAGGGGGCAGTACAGAACGTTTACTACAGATTGCAGCTCCTCCTGGCACAGACAGGGGGCAGTACAGAACATTTAGTACAGATTGCAGCTCCTCCTGGCACAGACAGGGGGCAGTACAGAGTATTTAGTACAGATTGCAGCTCATCCTGACACAGACAGGGGGCAGTACTGAACATTTAGTACAGATTGCAGCTCATCCTGGCACAGACAGGGGGCAGTACATAATATTTAATACAGATTGCAGCTCATCCTGGAACAGACAGGGGGCAGTACAGAACATTTAGTACAGATTGCAGTTCATCCTGGCACAGACAGGGGGCAGTACAGAACATTTACTACAGATTGCAGCTCCTCCTGGCACAGACAGGGGGCAGTACTGAACATTTAGTACAGATTGCAGCTCCTCCTGTCACAGACAGGGGGCAGTACTGAACATTTAGTACAGATTGCAGCTCATCCTGGCACAGACAGGGGGCAGTACAGAACGTTTACTACAGATTGCAGCTCCTCCTGGCACAGACAGGGGGCAGTACAGAGCATTTAGTACAGATTGCAGCTCCTCCTGGCACAGACAGGGGGCAGTACAGAACATTTAGTACAGATTGCAGCTCCTCCTGGCACAGACAGGGGGCAGTACAGAACGTTTAGTACAGACTGCAGCTCATCCTGGCACAGACAGGGGGCAGTACAGAACATTTAGTACAGATTGCAGCTCATCCTGGCACAGACAGGGGGCAGTACTGAACATTTACTACAGATTGCAGCTCCTCCTGGCACAGACAGGGGGCAGTACAGAGCATTTAGTACAGATTGCAGCTCATCCTGGCACAGACAGGGGGCAGTACAGAACGTTTAGTACAGATTGCAGCTCATCCTGGCACAGACAGGGGGCAGTACTGAACATTTAGTACAGATTGCAGCTCCTCCTGGCACAGACAGGGGGCAGTACAGAGCATTTAGTACAGATTGCAGCTCCTCCTGGCACAGACAGGGGGCAGTACAGAACATTTAGTACAGATTGCAGCTCCTCCTGGCACAGACAGGGGGCAGTACAGAACATTTAGTACAGATTGCAGCTCATCCTGGCACAGACAGGGGGCAGTACAGAGCATTCACTACAGATTGCAGCTCCTCCTGGCACAGACAGGGGGCAGTACAGAACATTTAGTACAGATTGCAGCTCATCCTGGCACAGACAGGGAGCAGTACGGAACATTTAGTACAGATTGCAGCTCATCCTGGCACAGACAGGGGGCAGTACGGAACATTTAGTACAGATTGCAGCTCCTCTTGGCACAGACAGGGGGCAGTATAGAGCATTTAGTACAGATTGCAGCTCCTCCTGGCACAGACAGGGGGCAGTACAGAACATTTAGTACAGATTGCAGCTCATCCTGGCACAGACAGGGGGCAGTACAGAGCATTCACTACAGATTGCAGCTCCTCCTGGCACAGACAGGGGGCAGTACAGAACATTTAGTACAGATTGCAGCTCATCCTGGCACAGACAGGGAGCAGTACGGAACATTTAGTACAGATTGCAGCTCATCCTGGCACAGACAGGGGGCAGTACAGAGCATTTAGTACAGACTGCAGCTCCTCTTGGCACAGACAGGGGGCAGTATAGAGCATTTAGTACAGATTGCAGCTCCTCCTGGCACAGACAGGGGGCAGTACAGAACATTTAATACAGATTGCAGCTCCTTCTGGCACAGACAGGGAGCAGTACGGAACATTTAGTACAGATTGCAGCTCATCCTGACACAGACAGGGGGCAGTACAGAACATTTAGTACAGATTGCAGCTCATCCTGGCACAGACAGGGAGCAGTACGGAACATTTAGTACAGATTGCAGCTCATCCTGGCACAGACAGGGGGCAGTACGGAACATTTAGTACAGATTGCAGCTCATCCTGGCACAGACAGGGGGCAGTACAGAACATTTATTACAGATTGCAGCTCCTCCTGGCACAGACAGGGGGCAGTACGGAACATTTAGTACAGATTGCAGCTCATCCTGGCACAGACAGGGGGCAGTACAGAGCATTTAGTACAGATTGCAGCTCCTCCTGGCACAGACAGGGGGCAGTACGTTTAGTACAGATTGCAGCTCCTCCTGGCACAGACAGGGGGCAGTACTGAACATTTACTACAGATTGCAGCTCCTCCTGGCACAGACAGGGGGCAGTACAGAACATTTAGTACAGATTGCAGCTCCTCCTGGCACAGACAGGGGGCAGTACAGAGCATTTAGTACAGATTGCAGCTCATCCTGGCACAGACAGGGGGCAGTACGGAATATTTAGTACAGATTGCAGCTCATCCTGGCACAGACAGGGGGCAGTACAGAATGTTTAGTACAGATTGCAGCTCCTCCTGGCACAGACAGGGGGCAGAAGTGAACATTTAGTACAGATTGCAGCTCCTCCTGGCACAGACAGGGGGCAGTACAGAATATTTAGTACAGATTGCAGCTCCTCCTGGCACAGACAGGGGGCAGTAGTGAACATTTACTACAGATTGCAGCTCCTCCTGGCACAGACAGGGGGCAGTACAGAAAGTTTAGTACAGATTGCAGCTCCTCCTGACACAGACAGGGGGCAGTACAGAGCATTTAGTACAGATTGCAGCTCCTCCTGGCACAGACAGGGGGCAGTACAGAACATTTAGTACAGATTGCAGCTCCTCCTGACACAGACAGGGGGCAGTACAGAGCATTTAGTACAGATTGCAGCTCCTCCTGGCACAGACAGGGGGCAGTACAGAACATTTAGTACAGATTGCAGCTCATCCTGGCACAGACAAGGGGCAGTACAGAACGTTTAGTACAGATTGCAGCTCATCCTGGCACAGACAGGGGGCAGTACAGAGCATTTAGTACAGACTGCAGCTCCTCTTGGCACAGACAGGGGGCAGTATAGAGCATTTAGTACAGATTGCAGCTCCTCCTGGCACAGACAGGGGGCAGTACAGAACATTTAATACAGATTGCAGCTCCTTCTGGCACAGACAGGGGGCAGTACAGAACATTTAGTACAGATTGCAGCTCATCCTGGCACAGACAGGGGGCAGTACGGAACATTTAGTACAGATTGCAGCTCATCCTGGCACAGACAGGGGGCAGTACGGAACATTTAGTACAGATTGCAGCTCATCCTGGCACAGACAGGGGGCAGTACAGAACATTTATTACAGATTGCAGCTCCTCCTGGCACAGACAGGGGGCAGTACGGAACATTTAGTACAGATTGCAGCTCATCCTGGCACAGACAGGGGGCAGTACAGAGCATTTAGTACAGATTGCAGCTCCTCCTGGCACAGACAGGGGGCAGTACGTTTAGTACAGATTGCAGCTCCTCCTGGCACAGACAGGGGGCAGTACTGAACATTTACTACAGATTGCAGCTCCTCCTGGCACAGACAGGGGGCAGTACAGAACATTTAGTACAGATTGCAGCTCCTCCTGGCACAGACAGGGGGCAGTACAGAGCATTTAGTACAGATTGCAGCTCATCCTGGCACAGACAGGGGGCAGTACGGAATATTTAGTACAGATTGCAGCTCATCCTGGCACAGACAGGGGGCAGTACAGAATGTTTAGTACAGATTGCAGCTCCTCCTGGCACAGACAGGGGGCAGAAGTGAACATTTAGTACAGATTGCAGCTCCTCCTGGCACAGACAGGGGGCAGTACAGAACATTTAGTACAGATTGCAGCTCCTCCTGGCACAGACAGGGGGCAGTAGTGAACATTTACTACAGATTGCAGCTCCTCCTGGCACAGACAGGGGGCAGTACAGAAAGTTTAGTACAGATTGCAGCTCCTCCTGACACAGACAGGGGGCAGTACAGAGCATTTAGTACAGATTGCAGCTCCTCCTGGCACAGACAGGGGGCAGTACAGAACATTTAGTACAGATTGCAGCTCCTCCTGACACAGACAGGGGGCAGTACAGAGCATTTAGTACAGATTGCAGCTCCTCCTGGCACAGACAGGGGGCAGTACAGAACATTTAGTACAGATTGCAGCTCATCCTGGCACAGAGAAGGGGCAGTACAGAACGTTTAGTACAGATTGCAGCTCATCCTGGCACAGACAGGGGGCAGTACAGAGCATTTAGTACAGATTGCAGCTCCTCCTGACACAGACAGGGGGCAGTACAACGTTTAGTACAGATTGCAGCTCCTCCTGGCACAGACAAGGGGCAGTACAGAACGTTTAGTACAGATTGCAGTTCATCCTGACACAGACAGGGGGCAGTACTGAACATTTACTACAGATTGCAGCTCATCCTGGCACAGACAGGGAAAAGTACTGAACATTTAGTACAGATTGCAGTTCCTCCTGGCACAGACAGGGGGCAGTACAGAGCATTTAGTACAGATTGCAGCTCATCCTGGCACAGACAGGGGGCAGTACAGAGCATTTAATACAGATTGCAGCTCCTCCTGGCACAGACAGGGGGCAGTACAGAACATTTACTACAGATTGCAGCTCCTCCTGGCACAGATAGGGGGCAGTACAGAGCATTTAGTACAGATTGCAGCTCCTCCTGGCACAGATAGGGGGCAGTACGGAATATTTAGTACAGATTGCAGCTCCTCCTGGCACAGACAGGGGGCAGTACAGAACATTTAGTACAGATTGCAGCTCCTCCTGGCACAGATAGGGGGCAGTACGGAATATTTAGTACAGATTGCAGCTCCTCCTGGCACAGACAGGGGGCAGTACAGAACGTTTAGTACAGATTGCAGCTCATCCTGGCACAGACAGGGGGCAGTACAGAGCATTTAGTACAGATTGCAGCTCCTCCTGGCACAGACAGGGGGCAGTACAGAACATTTAGTACAGATTGCAGCTCCTCCTGGCACAGACAGGGGGCAGTACAGAGCATTTAGTACAGATTGCAGCTCATCCTGGCACAGACAGGGGGCAGTACAGAGCATTTAGTACAGATTGCAGCTCCTCCTGGCACAGACAGGGGGCAGTACGGAACATTTAGTCCAGATTGCAGCTCCTCCTGACACAGACAGGGGGCAGTACAGAACATTTAGTACAGATTGCAGCTCCTCCTGGCACAGACAGAGGGCAGTACAGAATATTTACTACAGATTGCAGCTACTCCTGGCACAGACAGGGGGCAGTACAGAACGTTTAGTACAGATTGCAGCTCCTCCTGGCACAGACAGGGGGCAGTACAGAGCATTTACTACAGATTGCAGCTCCTCCTGGCACAGACAGGGGGCAGTACAGAACATTTAGTACAGATTGCAGCTCATCCTGGCACAGACAGAGGGCAGTACAGAACATTTAGTACAGATTGCAGCTCCTCCTGGCACAGACAGGGGGCAGCACAGAGCATTTAGTACAGATTGCAGCTCATCCTGGAACAGACAGGGGGCAGTACAGAGCATTTACTACAGATTGCAGCTCATCCTGACACAGACAGGGGGCAGTACAGAACATTTAGTACAGATTGCAGCTCCTCCTGACACAGACAGGGGGCAGTACAGAACATTTAGTACAGATTGCAGCTCCTCCTGACACAGACAGGGGGCAGTACAGAACGTTTAGTACAGATTGCAGCTCATCCTGGCACAGACAGGGGGCAGTACAGAACATTTTGTACAGATTGCAGCTCATCCTGGCACAGACAGGGGGCAGTACGGAATATTTAGTACAGATTGCAGCTCATCCTGGCACAGACAGGGGGCAGTACAGAACGTTTAGTACAGATTGCAGCTCCTCCTGGCACAGACAGGGGGCAGTACAGAACATTTAGTACAGATTGCAGCTCCTCCTGGCACAGACAGGGGGCAGTACAGAGCATTTAGTACAGACTGCAGCTCATCCTGGCACAGACAGGGGGCAGTACAGAACGTTTAGTACAGATTGCAGCTCCTCCTGGCACAGATAGGGGGCAGTACGGAATATTTAGTACAGATTGCAGCTAGTCCTGGCACAGACAGGGGGCAGTACAGAACGTTTAGTACAGATTGCAGCTCATCCTGGCACAGACAGGGGGCAGTACAGAGCATTTAGTACAGATTGCAGCTCCTCCTGGCACAGACAGGGTGCAGTACTGAACATTTAGTACAGATTGCAGCTCATCCTGGCACAGACAGGGGGCAGTACTGAACATTTAGTACAGATTGCAGCTCCTCCTGACACAGACAGGGGCCAGTACTGAACATTTAGTACAGATTGCAGCTCATCCTGGCACAGACAGAGGGCAGTACAGAACATTTAGTACAGATTGCAGCTCCTCCTGGCACAGACAGGGGGCAGCACAGAGCATTTAGTACAGATTGCAGCTCATCCTGGAACAGACAGGGGGCAGTACAGAGCATTTACTACAGATTGCAGCTCATCCTGACACAGACAGGGGGCAGTACAGAACATTTAGTACAGATTGCAGCTCCTCCTGACACAGACAGGGGGCAGTACAGAACATTTAGTACAGATTGCAGCTCCTCCTGACACAGACAGGGGGCAGTACAGAACGTTTAGTACAGATTGCAGCTCATCCTGGCACAGACAGGGGGCAGTACAGAACATTTTGTACAGATTGCAGCTCATCCTGGCACAGACAGGGGGCAGTACGGAATATTTAGTACAGATTGCAGCTCATCCTGGCACAGACAGGGGGCAGTACAGAACGTTTAGTACAGATTGCAGCTCCTCCTGGCACAGACAGGGGGCAGTACAGAACATTTAGTACAGATTGCAGCTCCTCCTGGCACAGACAGGGGGCAGTACAGAGCATTTAGTACAGACTGCAGCTCATCCTGGCACAGACAGGGGGCAGTACAGAACGTTTAGTACAGATTGCAGCTCCTCCTGGCACAGATAGGGGGCAGTACGGAATATTTAGTACAGATTGCAGCTAGTCCTGGCACAGACAGGGGGCAGTACAGAACGTTTAGTACAGATTGCAGCTCATCCTGGCACAGACAGGGGGCAGTACAGAGCATTTAGTACAGATTGCAGCTCCTCCTGGCACAGACAGGGTGCAGTACTGAACATTTAGTACAGATTGCAGCTCATCCTGGCACAGACAGGGGGCAGTACTGAACATTTAGTACAGATTGCAGCTCCTCCTGACACAGACAGGGGCCAGTACTGAACATTTAGTACAGATTGCAGCTCATCCTGGCACAGACAGGGGGCAGTACAGAACATTTAGTACAGATTGCAGCTCCTCCTGGCACAGACAGGGGGCAGTACAGAACGTTTAGTACAGATTGCAGCTCATCCTGGCACAGACAGGGGGCAGTACAGAG
This sequence comes from Bufo bufo, assembly GCF_905171765.1. Classification (NCBI taxonomy): domain Eukaryota; kingdom Metazoa; phylum Chordata; class Amphibia; order Anura; family Bufonidae; genus Bufo; species Bufo bufo. The sequence goes on along the minus strand of NC_053392.1, from coordinate 604,999,668 downwards.
CATTTAGTACAGATTACAGCTCCTCCTGACACAGACAGGGGGCAGTACAGAGCATTTAGTACAGATTGCAGCTCCTCCTGACACAGACAGGGGGCAGTACAGAACGTTTAGTACAGATTGCAGCTCCTCCTGGCACAGACAGGGGGCAGTACAGAGCATTTAGTACAGATTGCAGCTCCTTCTGACACAGACAGGGGGCAGTACTGAACATTTAGTACAGATTGCAGCTCATCCTGGCACAGACAGGGGGCAGTACATAATATTTAATACAGATTGCAGCTCATCCTGGAACAGACAGGGGGCAGTACAGAACGTTTACTACAGATTGCAGCTCCTCCTGGCACAGACAGGGGGCAGTACAGAGCATTTAGTACAGATTGCAGCTCCTCCTGGCACAGACAGGGGGCAGTACAGAACATTTAGTACAGATTGCAGCTCCTCCTGGCACAGACAGGGGGCAGTACAGAGTATTTAGTACAGATTGCAGCTCATCCTGACACAGACAGGGGGCAGTACTGAACATTTAGTACAGATTGCAGCTCATCCTGGCACAGACAGGGGGCAGTACATAATATTTAATACAGATTGCAGCTTATCCTGGAACAGACAGGGGGCAGTACAGAGCATTTACTACAGATTGCAGCTCCTCCTGGCACAGACAGGGGGCAGTACTGAACATTTAGTACAGATTGCAGCTCCTCCTGACACAGACAGGGGGCAGTACAGAGCATTTACTACAGATTGCAGCTCCTCCTGGCACAGACAGAGGGCAGTACAGAACATTTAGTACAGATTGCAGCTCCTCCTGGCACAGACAGGGGGCAGCACAGAACATTTAGTACAGATTGCAGCTCATCCTGGCACAGACAGGGGGCAGTACAGAACATTTAGTACAGACTGCAGCTCATCCTGGCACAGACAGGGGGCAGTACAGAACGTTTACTACAGATTGCAGTTCATCCTGGCACAGACAGGGGGCAGTACAGAGCATTTAGTACAGATTGCAGCTCCTCCTGGCACAGACAGGGAGCAGTACAGAACATTTAGTACAGACTGCAGCTCCTCCTGGCACAGACAGGGGGCAGTACAGAACATTTATTACAGATTGCAGTTCATCCTGGCACAGACAAGGGGCAGTATAGAGCATTTACTACAGATTGCAGCTCCTCCTGGCACAGACAGGGGGCAGTACAGAGCATTTACTACAGATTGCAGCTCCTCCTGGCACAGACAGGGGGCAGTACAGAACATTTATTACAGATTGCAGTTCATCCTGGCACAGACAGGGGGCAGTACAGAACGTTTAGTACAGATTGCAGCTCCTCCTGGCACAGACAGGGGGCAGTACAGAACGTTTAGTACAGATTGCAGCTCCTCCTGGCACAGACAGGGGGCAGTACAGAACGTTTAGTACAGATTGCAGCTCCTCCTGACACAGACAAGGGGCAGTACAGAACATTTACTACAGATTGCAGCTCCTCCTGGCACAGACAGGGGGCAGTACAGAACGTTTAGTACAGATTGCAGTTCATCCTGGCACAGTCAGGGGGCAGTACTGTCACGTCTGCAATTTTTTCAACAGTGGATCTCAACTGCGGGATAATAGGATCAATCAGATATGAATCTCAGGCGTCACTCACAACCTCAACGGTGAGTTTGAGATTCTACCATCACGTGATCAGGAGAAAATAATTCAGGTCGGCACAGTACTATTGCTTCATAGACTGCGGTTAGGTGTTTAGAATATTAGAATGCGGTAGCTGCCGCAGGTTAACAGGGGCCACTCAGTAAGAGTCCTACACAGTTATCTCAGCCTGCATGTAAGTAAAGGAGAGAAGCTCTCTCACATAAAGGGTACTTGCGATTGGCAGCGCTATGCGATGGTGGAAACTCCCAAGGAGACTGCAGTATCAGGCCAGAGTGGATCCGCCTTCCAGTTGGTAGTGAGGAAATGAGAAGGGTCCGGTTACTGAGCAGATCTGTCCTCCGGATGGCAGCGGGGTAACTGGAGCGGGTCCGGTTGCGGTGCGGATCCGTCTCCCAGATGACAGCAGGGGAGAGGTGAAAGGGTCGGTTTCTGGAGATCCCATACACAGGTGGTGAGGCAGCAGGCGTACCGACAACAATTACAGCACGCCATGCCGTCTCACCAGCCCCCTTAAATGGAACCAGGAAGTGCAGTAGGGACCTCTGATTGGTCCGAATGACTTCCGCGTTCCACCGTGGAACGCAGCCGGCGCGTCACAACCCGGAGTTCGCGCATCTTCCGCGTTCCACGGCGGAACGCAAGGACCGCGGCAGACGAACAAAAGGCCGTCGCGTCGGCGGCATTACAGTATCCCCCCCTCAAAGGAACGCCTCCGGAGTTCCCCCTGGGAGTAGGCCGATCAGGATACCTACGATGGAACAAACGGGTCAATCTAGGAGCATGTACGTCCCGCGAGTCTTCCCAAGAATCATCCGCAGGAGTATAACCCTTCCATCGTATGAGATACTGTATAGATGATCCCCTTTTACGGGAGTCGAGTATCTTGTCTACTTCGTACTCAACTTCACCCTGGACCTGAATTGGGGGACCAGGGGGGAAGGCTCTAAGGGGGAGTCGGTTAGGTTTGTACGGTTTAAGCAAGGAGACATGGAGGGATGGATCTTCCAGTCGGGAGGGAGAGTTAGGCGTACCGCATTTTGATTCAGGACTTTCTCGATGGGAAATGGTCCGATGTATTGGCGACCGAGTTTCCTAGCGGGCACGTTAAGGCGGAGATTTCTCGTAGACAACCATACCTTGTCTCCCACACAGTATGCGGGGGGATTAGAGTGTCGAGTGTCATAATGTCTTTTTTGTCGCTCTTTTGCGGTCTTCAGATTACCTTGTATTGCAAGGGAAGTCTCTCTTAGACATTCGAGATAGTCCTGAACTGCAGGAACGTTCCCGGGTAAGTAATCAGGGGGCAGGTTGGTGGGGTGGAAACCGTAGTTTGCATAGAAAGGAGAGTATTGAGTGGAGGAGTTCATTGAATTGTTGTATGCAAACTCGGCCAGAGGTAGTAGATCGAACCAGTCATCTTGGAGATGGCTGCAATAGCATCGAATGTATTGTTCTAGACACTGGTTTACTCGCTCTGTTTGGCCGTTAGTTTGTGGGTGGTATGCGGTCGACATCCTGTGATCAACTTGGAGGGCTGTGCATAGTGCCTTCCAAAATTTTGATACAAATTGACTGCCCCTGTCGGAAATAATCGCGGAGGGTAAACCGTGCAATCGAAGGACTTGGCTGAGGAAAGTTTGGACGGTTTCTTTTGATGATGGTAATTTTTTAAGTGGGGAAAAGTGAGCCATTTTGGTTAATAGATCGACAGTAACCATGATGGTGTTGCAACCCTCTGAGCGAGGGAGGTCGACTATAAAATCGACAGAGACAATCTCCCAAGGTCTGGTGGGTGTTTCCAGTGACATTAGTAACCCGTAGGGAGGCTTTCTGTCGGTTTTGGTAGAGGCACAGACATCACAGGTGGAGACATATTCGTGGATTGATTTGGTCATGTCTGGCCACCAGAATCTTCTGCGTACAAGCTCCAACGTTTTGGTAATGCCTGGGTGGCCCGCTAGGGGTGTGTCATGCATGAGTCGAATGACAGAAGGTTGCATTCTAGGAGGGATGTAAAGTTTGTCGTTTTTGAAAAGGAATCCATCGGTTGGTGTCAACCCAGGAGGAGCAGGAGGATCCCCTTCAGAGGGAGCATGTTTTAGGAGCTCCTTGAATCCCGTGGCGAGTCCCACAAACCGATTTGCCGGAAGTAGTAAGGCAGGAGGTTCTGCGTCAGTACTCTCTTCGTATAACCTGGAGAGGGAGTCAGCCTTTGTGTTTTTGGAACCTGGTCTGTAAGATATATGGAAGTCAAAACGATCAAAAAAAAGGCTCCACCGTACTTGTCTTGCCGACATGGTTTTACAAGTTTTAAGGAACTGTAAATTGCGGTGGTCAGTGTAGATCATGATGGGATGTTTGGCTCCTTCCAAAAGATGTCTCCAGTTGCCCAGGGCATCCTTAATAGCTAACAGCTCTTTTTCCCCAATGGGGTAATTTTTTTCAGCAGTATTTAGAGTTCGGGAGTAGTATGCAACTGGGTGCAAGGGTTCAGAAAGGGATGGTTGTTGCGATAGAACTGCTCCTATGGCGAGGTGGGAAGCATCAACCTCTAGAACAAAATGGAAATCGGTGTTGGGCAATTGGAGTATGGGAGCTGAGGTATACCTCTGTTTGAGTATTTCGAAAGCCTTTTGGGCGTCGGAGGACCATGTATAGGGTATTGTAGTACTGGTTAGTCTTGTCAAGGGTTTTACTATCTCTGAGAAATTTTTTATAAATTTCCGGTAGTAGTTGGAAAAGCCTAGAAATCGTTGGAGTGCTTTGCGTGTGTGGGGCACAGGCCAGGCCTGGATGCATTCCACTTTGGACTGATCCATTTGAATCCCCTGGGGGGAGATGTGATATCCCAGGAAGGAAATGGAAGGCTGTTCGAAGATACATTTCTCTATTTTAGCGAAAAGGGAATGGACTCGAAGACGGGACAGCACCCATCTTAGGTGCCTCCTGTGGTCGGTAGGACTGTCCGAGTACACCAGAATGTCATCCAAATAGATTACCACGCAGACGTCTAGCAGATCACGAAAAATATCGTTAACGAAATGCTGGAACGTCGCCGGGGCATTGCACAACCCGAAAGGCATTACCATGTACTCGAACAGTCCGTACCTGGTTCTGAATGCCGTCTTCCACTCATCCCCTTCCCGGATCCTGATCAAGTTATATGCGCTTCTGAGGTCAAGTTTGGTGAAAATACGGGATGATTGTAACCTCTCGATCAGTTCGGGGATGAGTGGAAGAGGGTAGCGTTTTTTTATGGTAATTTTGTTGAGTCCTCTGTAGTCAATTATTGGCCTTAATCCGCCATCCTTGTTTTTCACAAAGAACATCCCTGCGCTAGCAGGTGAGGTTGAGGGCCTTATGAACCCCTTTTTTATATTTTCATCTAAGTAGGCCTTCAGGTGGACTAATTCTGGTTGGGACAGCGGATAAATGCGGCCCGTAGGAAGAGGACTGCCTGGGATAAGGTCAATTGGGCAGTCATAGGGTCTATGTGGGGGAAGTGTGGCTGCACCAGATTGGCTGAAAACGTCTTCGAATTCAGCGAGATGGGGAGGTAGCCCCATGGGAGCGACCTGCATAAGTGCAGTGTATGGATAACAAGTGGTGGTACAGTAGTGGGAATCCAACTGTACCTCCCCTATAGGCCAGAGGAGAGAAGGTTGGTGAAGTCTGATCCAGGGAAGCCCCAGTACTACAGGAAACATGGGAGAGGAAATGACATCAAAGATAAGGTGTTCGATGTGACCCTCTCCACAGGCCACAAGCAGTGGTTGGGTGTGGTGAGAGATTGGTCCTGAAGGGGATGTGGACCCATCTAAAAAAGTAATTGAGACGGGTTTCTGCTTCAGGGTGTGGGGTATTTTATTGGACTTAACCAGATGTGAATCTATAAAGTTGCCACAGGCTCCGGTGTCTATCATGGCCTTGACGATAACCCTCTCGGTATCCCACTGTAAGCTGAGAGAAATGTATATGTAAGAATTGCGGGGGCAGAGACTATGTGTCAATTTGCAGATATGTATCTCCCTACCTTCTGTCTTCTTTTTAACCGCCGGGCAGTCGTCTACTACGTGGTCAGGGGAGGCACAGTAGAGACATAGGTTCAACGTGCGTCTCCTGGCCTTTTCAGCCGGCGTGAGGGGTCCCCGTAGGGTTCCTAGCTCCATTGGCTCCTCTTTAGGGGTAGATCTGGCTCCTCTTACGGTTGGTGTGGGGGTGAAGACTCTCTCTGCTCTCCGTTCACGGAGGCGGCGGTCTATCGTAACGGAGCGTTGGATTAAGTCGTCTAAGGTGGGAGGTAACTCATCACGGGCAATCTCATCTTTCAAGGCCTCCGAGAGGCCGAGGCGGAACTGGTTACGAAGACTGAGATTATTCCACTCCGTCTCCCTGGCCCACCGTTTAAACTCGGCTATATAATCTTCGACTGGTCGGCGGCCTTGTTTGAGTGCTCTGATGGCAGTCTCAGCGGTCAATTGTTTACTAGAGTCATCATAGAGGAGTGCCATGGCCTCCATGAATCTGGGGAAAGAATCTAGGACCTCATCCTCTTCATCAAAGTAGGTCTCGGCCCAGGCTCGGGGTTCCCCTTTAAGGTAGGAAATGAGTGTGAGTACCTTTATACGGTCATTGTAGTAAGTGCGTGGACGTAGATCAAACATGAGTCTACACGAACTTATGAACTGACGGAATATTTTCCTATCCCCGGAGAAGGGTTCGGGGGCACAGACCTTGGGTTCAGGTCCCTCTCTGGGAGGTGTAGCACCTGTGTTTTGGTTAACCAAAGTACGCAATCTCTGGTTCTCCAGCTGCAGGTCCTGCACAGAGGCAGACAGGGTCTCGACTCTCTGGGATAAAGAAACCATATGTCTAGCGAGTTCCGCTGGATCCATCTTACTGGTGCTGTAATACTGTCACGTCTGCAATTTTTTCAACAGTGGATCTCAACTGCGGGATAATAGGATCAATCAGATATGAATCTCAGGCGTCACTCACAACCTCAACGGTGAGTTTGAGATTCTACCATCACGTGATCAGGAGAAAATAATTCAGGTCGGCACAGTACTATTGCTTCATAGACTGCGGTTAGGTGTTTAGAATATTAGAATGCGGTAGCTGCCGCAGGTTAACAGGGGCCACTCAGTAAGAGTCCTACACAGTTATCTCAGCCTGCATGTAAGTAAAGGAGAGAAGCTCTCTCACATAAAGGGTACTTGCGATTGGCAGCGCTATGCGATGGTGGAAACTCCCAAGGAGACTGCAGTATCAGGCCAGAGTGGATCCGCCTTCCAGTTGGTAGTGAGGAAATGAGAAGGGTCCGGTTACTGAGCAGATCTGTCCTCCGGATGGCAGCGGGGTAACTGGAGCGGGTCCGGTTGCGGTGCGGATCCGTCTCCCAGATGACAGCAGGGGAGAGGTGAAAGGGTCGGTTTCTGGAGATCCCATACACAGGTGGTGAGGCAGCAGGCGTACCGACAACAATTACAGCACGCCATGCCGTCTCACCAGCCCCCTTAAATGGAACCAGGAAGTGCAGTAGGGACCTCTGATTGGTCCGAATGACTTCCGCGTTCCACCGTGGAACGCAGCCGGCGCGTCACAACCCGGAGTTCGCGCGTCTTCCGCGTTCCACGGCGGAACGCAAGGACCGCGGCAGACGAACAAAAGGCCGTCGCGTCGGCGGCATTACAAGTACAGAACATTTAGTACAGATTGCAGCTCCTCCTGGCACAAATAGGGGGCAGTACAGAGCATTTACTACAGATTGCAGCTCCTCCTGGCACAGACAGGGGGCAGTACAGAACGTTTAGTACAGATTGCAGTTCATCCTGGCACAGACAGGGGGCAGTACAGAACATTTAGTACAGATTGCAGCTCCTCCTGGCACAAATAGGGGGCAGTACAGAGCATTTACTACAGATTGCAGCTCCTCCTGGCACAGACAGGGGGCAGTACAGAACGTTTAGTACAGATTGCAGCTCCTCCTGGCACAGACAGGGGGCAGTACAGAACGTTTAGTACAGATTGCAGCTCCTCCTGGCACAGACAGGGGGCAGTACAGAGCATTTAGTACAGATTGCAGCTCCTCCTGGCACAGACAGGGGGCAGTACAGAACGTTTAGTACAGATTGCAGCTCATCCTGGCACAGACAGGGGGCAGTACAGAGCATTTAGTACAGATTGCAGCTCATCCTGGAACAGACAGGGGGCAGTACAGAGCATTTACTACAGATTGCAGCTCATCCTGACACAGACAGGGGGCAGTACAGAACATTTAGTACAGATTGCAGCTCCTCCTGACACAGACAGGGGGCAGTACAGAACATTTAGTACAGATTGCAGCTCCTCCTGACACAGACAGGGGGCAGTACTGAACATTTAGTACAGATTGCAGCTCATCCTGGCACAGACAGGGGGCAGTACAGAACATTTAGTACAGATTGCAGCTCATCCTGGCACAGACAGGGGGCAGTACGGAATATTTAGTACAGATTGCAGCTCATCCTGGCACAGACAGGGGGCAGTACAGAACGTTTAGTACAGATTGCAGCTCCTCCTGGCACAGACAGGGGGCAGTACAGAACATTTAGTACAGATTGCAGCTCCTCCTGGCACAGACAGGGGGCAGTACAGAGCATTTAGTACAGACTGCAGCTCATCCTGGCACAGACAGGGGGCAGTACTGAACATTTAGTACAGATTGCAGCTCATCCTGGCACAGACAGGGGGCAGTACTGAACATTTAGTACAGATTGCAGCTCATCCTGGCACAGACAGGGGGCAGTACAGAACATTTAGTACAGATTGCAGCTCCTCCTGGCACAGACAGGGGGCAGTACAGAACGTTTAGTACAGATTGCAGCTCATCCTGGCACAGACAGGGGGCAGTACAGAGCATTTAGTACAGATTACAGCTCCTCCTGACACAGACAGGGGGCAGTACTGAACATTTAGTACAGATTGCAGCTCATCCTGGCACAGACAGGGGGCAGTACAGAGCATTTAGTACAGATTGCAGCTCATCCTGGCACAGACAGGGGGCAGTACAGAGCATTTAGTACAGATTGCAGCTCCTCCTGACACAGACAGGGGGCAGTACAGAACATTTAGTCCAGATTGCAGCTCCTCCTGGAACAGACAGGGGGCAGTACAGAACATTTAGTACAGATTGCAGCTCCTCCTGGCACAGACAGGGGGCAGTACAGAACGTTTAGTACAGATTGCAGCTCATCCTGGCACAGACAGGGGGCAGTACAGAACATTTAGTACAGATTGCAGCTCCTCCTGGCACAGACAGGGGGCAGTACAGAACGTTTAGTACAGATTGCAGCTCATCCTGGCACAGACAGGGGGCAGTACAGAGCATTTAGTACAGATTGCAGCTCCTCCTGACACAGACAACCTAAAGATGCCCATTCACCTCCAGTAACTGCCCTTCAACCGATAGCTATCTCTCCCGAGCTGCCCCACCCCCACTCCATACACGTGCATGCGCAGTTCGGTCCCGAACACCTCTGACAGTGGTACCTGTCCCCTCATATATAAGCCAGATCGCCTTGACTGAGGAAGAGCAGAGGAAGTCTCTGTCAGACATCTCTGTCAGCAGCTTATCTTCCTATAAGAACAAAAAGATCGGGCATGTTGAAATCCAGCAGCCTGATCTCCTTCAAACATCTGTGATCGGGGGAAGTCGGGACACCACCGTGCACTGTAGATGGTTGCCTCTCCTGATTCCTACAGAGAACACGTGCTGGCTCAGCTGATCTGAGGAGACATGTATTAGGGGATCGGGAGTGACGGCTGACCGTTGCATGAATGTTCTGCTGGCAGATATCATGTGTATGGCTGACCTAAGCCAACCAACATATTAAGGGCAAAAGCATTGCTCCACCATTAAAATTGCAGCACCAAGACGGACAAGATGTAAGCTTCTGCAAATCGAGGAAGTAGCAAGATCTGCAGATGATGACATTTTCAAGCACCTAGCTCCAATCTGTGAAAAATGGGAGGGGCATAAAAGCCAGATTGAAATCAAAGTTTAACCTCATGAAACACCAAAAATTGGATCAAATTGTGTGGAATGATTGTGCGATGCCTCCTATTCGTCAATGGGCAAGTTATCTCTACTATCAACCTAAGAGGGACAGAATCCATGAACTGAGAGGCCTTGGTTTATCACTCCAGCAGATTGCGTCACACCTAGGCCGAGATGTCAGTGCTGTTCAATGCTGTATGTCCCAGTGGTTGGGAGAACGAAGAACTGGAAAGACAGCAAAGACAGATCGTCTGATTAGAAGAATGGGGTGAAGCGATCCATGCTGTATTGCAAGTGATACTGGACCTCACATCCCAAGCCTAGGGCGGCAAACAGTGTCTACATAAACCATCAGAGGGCGTCTGCACGACATTGGGCTACAAGCCAGACGCCCGGCTACAGGTGTTCCACTGACCTCAATCCACCGCTATCATAGTGCACAGCAGGACGGCATTGAAGGCTGGATTGGAGGTCTGTCCTCTACAGCGATGAGTCCCGCTTTTGTCTCAGATGCAAACATAGCCGGAGATTGGTCTGGAGACCACATGGGCAACAACATGAAGAGACCTTCATACCAGTCCTACTTCTGGGATTATGGTGTGAGGTGGCATAATGTATGATCACCGGACCCCTGTAGTCTTCATTTCAGGTACAATAACAGCTCGGCAGTACATGGATTTGGTCGTGGAACCAGCAGTATGGCCATTTCTCCAGTGTCCTTTTCTAAAGGACAAAGTCAGGCTGCATGTTCCTCATTCTACTGTGAGTGTAACACCCCAGAGTTGTGTTACGAAACCCTTTTACCCCGCTACAACCTGTTAAGAATATTTGCCTTGTTATCTGATGTAATTTCACAGTATATCCTCACAAATGTGCAATATAAGTCTTGCTAAATGTATATTGTTGTCATTCTTCATGTTCACCAGCAGGGGGCAGCAATGTTCTGGCAGGGACTTGAGCCGGTTTAGTGTTCCTGAACTGGAATAGTACAGTCGTGGCCAAAAGTTTTGAGAATGACACAAATATTAGGCTAGTTTAACACTTGCGGCAGGAAGGATCCGACATGCTGTTCACCATGTCGGATACGTCCTGCGGCTATTTCGCCGTGCCCCCGGGCCGCCGCTCCGTCCCCATTGACTATAATGGGGACGGGGGCGGAGCTCCGGCACAGCACGGCGGTGCACGGCGAGAGGCGCCGGACTAAAAAACCTGACATGCAGTAATTTTAGTCCGGCGGCTTTCGCCGTGCTGCGCCGGAGCTCCGCCCCCGTCCCCATTATAGTCAATGGGGACGGAGCGGCGGCCCGGGGGCACGGCGAAATAGCCGCAGGACGGATCCGACATGGTGAACAGCATGTCGGATCCGTCCTGCCGCAAGTGTGAAAGTACCCTTAGTTTTCACAAAGTTTTCTGCTAAACCTCTTTTAGATCTTTGTTTCAGTTGTTTCTGTGATGTAGTGAAATATAATTACACGCACTTCATACGTTTCAAAGGCTTTTATCCACAATTACATGACATTTATGCAAAGAGTCAGTATTTGCAGTGTTGGCCCTTCTTTTTCAGGACCTCTGCAATCCGACTGGGCATGCTCTCAATCAACTTCTGGGCCAATTCCTGACTGACAGCAACCCATTCTTTCATAATCACTTCTTGGAGTTTGTCAGAATTAGTGGGTTTTTGTTTGTCCACCCGCCTCTTGAGGATTGACCACAAGTTCTCAATGGGATTAAGATCTGGAGAGTTTCCAGGCCATGAACATAAACTAGTGTCCCTAGGACTGATTTACACCTGTTAATCCTGCACCTACCTCTATTCCTAAAACTTAACCTTTATTGTTATACTGTTTAGAATGCTAGTTCCTAGCCACGCTAGGAACTAGCATTCTAAACAGTATAACAATAAAGGTTAAGTTTTAGGAATAGAGGTAGGTGCAGGATTAACAGGTGTAAATCAGTCCTAGGGACACTAGTTTATGTTTATTGTTAAAACACCGCATCCTGACACTTAAAGGGAAAGTCCGGTATTTTGAATTTCCAGGCCATGGACCCAAAATGTCAACGTTTTGGTCCCCGAGCCACTTAGTTATCACTTTTGCCTTATGGCACGGTGCTCCATCGTGCTGGAAAATGCATTGTTCTTCACCAAACTGTTGTTGGATTGTTAGAAGAAGTTGCTGTTGGAGGGTGTTTTGGTACCATTCTTTATTCATGGCTGTGTTTTTGGGTAAAATTGTGAGTGAGCCCACTCCCTTGGATGAGAAGCAGCCCCACACATGAATGGTCTCAGGATGCTTTACTGTTGGCATGACACAGGACTGATGGTAGCGCTCACCTTTTCTTCTCCGGACAAGCCTTTTTCCAGATGCCCCAAACAATCGGAAAGAGGCTTCATCGGAGAATATGACTTTGCCCCAGTCCTCAGCAGTCCATTCACCATACTTTCTGCAGAAGATCAATCTGTCCCTGATGTTTTTTTTGGAGAGAAGTGGCTTCTTTGCTGCCCTTCTTGACACCAGGCCATCTTCCAAAAGTCTTCGCCTCACTGTGCGTGCAGATGCGCTCACACCTGCCTGCTGCCATTCCTGAGCAAGCTCTGCACTGGTGGCACTCCGATCCCGCAGCTGAATCCTCTTTAGGAGACGATCCTGGCGCTTGCTGGACTTTCTTGGACGCTCTGAAGCCTTCTTAACAAGAATTGAACCTCTTTCCTTGAAGTTCTTGATGATCCTATAAATTGTTGATTGAGGTGCAATCTTAGTAGCCACAATATCCTTGCCTGTGAAGCCATTTTTATGCAACGCAATGATGGCTGCACGCGTTTCTTTGCAGGTCACCATGGTTAACAATGGAAGAACAATGATTTCAAGCATCACCCTCCTTTTAACATGTGAAGTCTGCCATTTAAACCCAATCAGCCTGACATAATGATCTCCAGCCTTGTGCTCGTCAACATTCTCACCTGAGTTAACAAGACAATTACTGAAATGATCTCAGCAGGTCCTTTAATGACAGCAATGAAATGCAGTGGAAAGGTTTTTTTGGGATTAAGTTAATTTTCATGGCAAAGAAGGACTATGCAATTCATCTGATCACTCTTCATAACATTCTGGAGTATATGCAAATTGCTATTACAAAAACTTAAGCAGCAACTTTTCCAATTTCCAATATTTATGTAATTCTCAAAACTTTTGGCCACGACTGTACATTTCAGTTTAGCTCCTCCCTCTGTGAGCAGAAGTGGGCTGCACCCACATCCTGCCTCATGGGGAGAGAAGGAAGTTAAGTTAGTGTGCCAGCCACCCCGGCTAGGGGAAGGCTGTGCGTGTAAGAGCTCCCAGATATAGGGATCCAAAGCCAGGATTTTGTCTCGGCTGAGACATTGATCATCATCCCAAGCCTGAGCCCTGCAGTCTCAGCTGGTAGAAGCAAGCAGACCACTCCAGTTCCAGGAAGAAACCAAACCCTGTGAAGACAGCTGTGAGTACAGTCCAGAGACCCAGGAGAAGCCATATTCCTCCTCAGCTAGTCAGTCCCCATACAGCAGAAGATAGAAAGCGCAGAAGCCAAATTCCTGCCACAATATAGAGCTACTAAGCAGACGTCCTTTCCTGCAAGCTCTGGGTACATGATAGAGCAGAAGATATATTCCTGCCACACATTGCCAATACCTGCTGGGACCAAAGACTAATGCTGTATCTTGCTTGGATGAAAGCTACAACCAGTAAAGACAAGTTTGAACTTTACCCAAGGTCTGGATCTCAATTTATGCTGCAAATCCCTCTATTACTCCTACTAGCACCACACTCAATTTATTGCAAGTGAGCCAGGATCCAGGAGTCCAGCCGTATCCAGGTAGGAGATATCGTTGACACCATTACTACTACCATTACAGAGACATTACACCATTCTGGCATTCCTAACCTGGTACGTGAGTTACAACACCTTAAAGGGCCCTGTGTTAGTACCCTGCGCATGCTGCAATTGGCATCACGAACAAAACTATAGACTATTATACCCATATCTTGACCCACTGCATAATTTGGCGTGTTGTTGGCGTGTTGTGTTTGTAGCTTTACCCACAGTCCGGCTCATTGCATAAGTGGCGTCACAAACAGGATACGAACCGGATTGTATGCCTAGCCCTGCCAACCGATCCATCTGTGTGCCAACAGAACCGGATCCAATTATGTGCCAACAGGATCAAATTGCATGTTTTACAGTACTGCAAGATCTGAGAATTGTGCCAAAACCCTGAAAATTTACTTTATTGCTTTATTGCTGTGCCAGAAAGCGCTATGCGGTGCACACGAGCACTCAAAGGGTTAATTTGCTGTATTCGCAATATGGCGCCGCTTCTTCATGCCTTTCGGAAGCGGAAAAGTCAAGAACGACCTCTCCAGAGCGCAAAGATGCCGAATACGCCCCCCTAGAAGCAAGAACTCTAAAGCCTGCCCACCAAGAACTTTGCAATGTGAGCCAAGGGAGTGCAGACTCCGCCCTCTGGGCTCCACCCTCACTTCCTGTACGCACCCTGACAGAGGAGCCGAGGAAGATGGCGCTCCCTTCACCGAAATGGAACCAGATGGTTATCGGAGGAGAGCCTGTTTATGAGGACCACCTGGCAGAGATCCAAGTCTCCCAGCTGGTGAAGAAAAGTGGTCCCTCCTTCTTTGCCGCGATCCCTGAGGCAGTGGACCCCTCCGCGGCTACCGACCCCGCAACCCAGACCGCTGCCAGCGCCGAGGACAAGATGGCCATCACACTCCAGCCCGCTCCCGCGGAAGCAGATGTCACCCCTCTCAAGACACTGGAGGAGACGACTGCACCAACCATCTTACCGGCTGCCCCAGCGACTGACGTCCCGGCCCAGAAGCAAGTCGTAACTACAGCTTCGGAGACAGCCATGATGACGTCACCTATCACGGAGGCCCCCGCGCACCACCAGGAGGCATCGAAACCGGCCGCCCGGCCGCGACATCAGGTAGAAGCAGACGCGACGCGCTCCCTGAGGCCCAGGCCTGGTCCGAAGCTGCCCCTGCACCGCTCCCGGTGGGTTCCGATACCCCTGATAGGCCCAAGCCTGCTCCGCCAAGCACACCTACTGGTGCTGCGGAAGCGGCCGGAACTTCCACTCCGCCGCCCAGAGCCAATACCGCCAGAGCGAGACGTTTGAAGCCAGAGGTCCCCACAGAGATCACTACCCATGCCCAGAAGGCTTGGGAATATAAATCGGCTGTTGAGGAATGGGTGAAGCAGGTCATAGATGACCCCCGGCCAGGAGACCCTAAGCTGACCAGACGCACTGGGACAGTACTCTGGTTCTCAGTAGAGAGAGGCGTCGGATTTTTGCAGGACAATTATAGTGGGGAAGAAATATTTGTAGGCCGCCGCTCTGTTAAGCGACACTACTTGCCCCAGGCCTGTCACAACCTGTACGCAGGGGATCAAGTGGAGTATACCCCCATGCGTTCCATCCAAGGCCCATTTGCTGCCAGTGTGACCCTGCTGGCCAAACCTTTATCCCCTGCAGTTACCTCATAGACCTATCAGGAGGACCAAGGCTCTGCAGAGAAAGTTGGATGCCTGCAAGAAACTCAAGATAGCAGGTTTCAGTTTAAGGAACAGCATCAACCAGAACCTGAACCCCTTATCCCTGACCAGGCCGCACCACCAACACTACGGGTAGGCCAGATTAATAACTCTGTCCTCACATTTAACCACCTCAGCCCCCAGTGCTTAAACACCCTGAAAGACCAGGCCACTTTTTACACTTCTGACCTACACTACTTTCACCGTTTATTGCTCGGTCATGCAACTTACCACCCAAATGAATTTTACCTCCTTTTCTTCTCACTAATAGAGCTTTCATTTGGTGGTATTTCATTGCTGCTGACATTTTTACTTTTTTTGTTATTAATCGAAATTTAACGATTTTTTTGCAAAAAAATGACATTTTTCACTTTCAGTTGTAAAATTTTGCAAAAAAAACGACATCCATATATAAATTTTGCTCTAAATTTATTGTTCTACATGTCTTTGATTAAAAAAAAATGTTTGGGTAAAAAAAAAATGGTTTGGGTAAAAGTTATAGCGTTTACAAACTATGGTACAAAAATGTGAATTTCCGCTTTTTGAAGCAGCTCTGACTTTCTGAGCACCTGTCATGTTTCCTGAGGTTCTACAATGGCCAGACAGTACAAACACCCCACAAATGACCCCATTTCGGAAAATACACACCCTAAGGTATTCGCTGATGGGCATAGTGAGTTCATAGAACTTTTTATTTTTTGTCACAAGTTAGCGGAAAATGATGATTTTTTTTTTTTTTTTTTTTTTCTTACAAAGTCTCATATTCCACTAACTTGTGACAAAAAATAAAAACTTCCATGAACTCACTATGCCCATCACGAAATACCTTGGGGTCTCTTCTTTCCAAAATGGGGTCACTTGTGGGGTAGTTATACTGCCCTGGCATTCTAGAGGCCCAAATGTGTGGTAAGGAGTTTGAAATCAAATTCTGTAAAAAATGACGAGTGAAATCCGAAAGGTGCTCTTTGGAATGTGGGCCCCTTTGCCCACCTAGGCTGCAAAAAAGTGTCACACATCTGGTATCTCCGTATTCAGTAGAAGTTGGGGAATGTGTTTTGGGGTGTCTTTTTACATATACCCATGCTGGGTGAGATAAATATCTTGGTCAAATGCCAACTTTGTATAAAAAAATGGGAAAAGTTGTCTTTTGCCAAGATATTTCTCTCACCCAGCATGGGTATATGTAAAAAGACACCCCAAAACACATTCCCCACCTTCTCCTGAGTACGGAGATACCAGATGTGTGACACTTTTTTGCAGCCTAGGTGGGCAAAGGGGCCCATATTCCAAAGAGCACCTTTCGGATTTCACTCGTCATTTTTTACAGAATTTGATTTCAAACTCCTTACCACACATTTGGGCCCCTAGAATGCCAGGGCAGTATAACTACCCCACAAGTGACCCCATTTTGGAAAGAAGAGACCCCAGGGTATTCGCTGATGGGCATAGTGAGTTCATGGAAGTTTTTATTTTTTGTCACAAGTTAGTGGAATATGAGACTTTGAATGAAAAAAAAAAAAAAAAAAAAAATCATCATTTTCCACTAACTTGTGACAAAAAATAAAAAATTCTAGGAACTCGCCATGCCCCTCACGGAATACCTTGGGGTGTCTTCTTTCCAAAATGGGGTCACTTGTGGGGTAGTTATACTGCCCTGGCATTTTCCAGGGGCCCTAATGTGTGGTAAGTAGGTAAATGACCAGTGAAATCCGAAAGGTGCTCTTTGGAATGTGGGCCCCTTTGCCCACCTAGGCTGCAAAAAAGTGTCACACATCTGGTATCGCCGTATTCAGGAGACGTTGGGGAATGTGTTTTGGGGTGTCTTTTTACATATACCCATGCTGGGTGAGAGAAATATCTTGACAAAAGACAACTTTTTCCATTTTTTTATACAAAGTTGGCATTTGACCAAGATATTTATCTCACCCAGCATGGGTATATGTAAAATGACACCCCAAAACACATTCCCCAACTTCTCCTGAGTACGGCGATACCAGATGTGTGACACTTTTTTGCAGCCTAGATGCGCAAAGGGGCCCAAATTCCTTTTAGGAGGGCATTTTTAGACATTTGGATACCAGACTTCTTCTCACGCTTTGGGGCCCCTAGAATGCCAGGGCAGTATAAATACCCCACATGTGACCCCATTTTGGAAAGAAGACACCCCAAGGTATTCAATGAGGGGCATGGCGAGTTCATAGAAATTTTTTTTTTTTGGCACAAGTTAGCGGAAATTGATATTTTTTATTTTTTTCTCACAAAGTCTCCCGTTCCGCTAACTTGGGACAAAAATTTCAATCTTTCATGGACTCAATATGCCCCTCACGGAATACCTGGGGGTGTCTTCTTTCCGAAATGGGGTCACATGTGGGGTATTTATACTGCCCTGGCATTCTAGGGGCCCTAAAGCGTGAGAAGAAGTCTGGAATATAAATGTCTAAAAAATTTTACGCATTTGGATTCCGTGAGGGGTATGGTGAGTTCATGTGAGATTTTATTTTTTGTCACAAGTTAGTGGAATATGAGACTTTGTAAGAAAAAAAATAAAATTCCGCTAACTTGGGCCAAAAAAAAGACTGAATGCAGCCTTACAGAGGGGGGGGGGGGGGGGGGGGGGGGGGGATCAATGACAGGGGGGTGATCAATGACAGGGGGGGTGATCAATGACAGGGGGGTGATCAGGGAGTCTATATGGGGTGATCACCCAACTGTCATTGATCACCCCCCTGTAAGGCTGCATTCAGACGTCCGTATGATTTTTACGGATCCGATCAGTCTATCAGTGGATCCGTAAAAATCATGCGGACATCTGAATGGAGCTTTACAGGGGGGTGATCAATGACAGAGGGGTAATCAATGACAGGGGGGTGATCAGGGAGTCTATATGGGGTGATCACCACAGTCATTGATCACTCCCCTGTAAGGCTGCATTCAGACGTCCGTATGATTTTTACGGATCCGATCAGTCTATCAGTGGATCCGTAAAAATCATGCGGACATCTGAATGGAGCTTTACAGGGGGGTGATCAATGACAGAGGGGTAATCAATGACAGGGGGGTGATCAGGGAGTCTATATGGGGTGATCACCACAGTCATTGATCACTCCCCTGTAAGGCTGCATTCAGACGTCCGTATGATTTTTACGGATCCGATCAGTCTATCAGTGGATCCGTAAAAATCATGCGGACATCTGAATGGAGCTTTACAGGGGGGTGATCAATGACAGAGGGGTAATCAATGACAGGGGGGTGATCAGGGAGTCTATATGGGGTGATCACCACAGTCATTGATCACTCCCCTGTAAGGCTGCATTCAGACGTCCGTATGATTTTTACGGATCCGATCAGTCTTTCAGTGGATCCGTAAAAATCATGCGGACATCTGAATGGAGCTTTACAGGGGGGTGGGTGATCAATGACAGGGGGGTAATCAATGACAGGGGGGTGATCAGGGAGTCTATATGGGGTGATCACCACAGTCATTGATCACTCCCCTGTAAGGCTCCATTCAGACGTCCGTATGATTTTTACGGATCCGATCAGTCTATCAGTGGATCCGTAAAAATCATGCGGACATCTGAATGGAGCTTTACAGGGGGGTGATCAATGACAGAGGGGTAATCAATGACAGGGGGGTGATCAGGGAGTCTATATGGGGTGATCACCACAGTCATTGATCACTCCCCTGTAAGGCTGCATTCAGACGTCCGTATGATTTTTACGGATCCGATCAGTCTATCAGTGGATCCGTAAAAATCATGCGGACATCTGAATGGAGCTTTACAGGGGGGTGATCAATGACAGAGGGGTAATCAATGACAGGGGGGTGATCAGGGAGTCTATATGGGGTGATCACCACAGTCATTGATCACTCCCCTGTAAGGCTGCATTCAGACGTCCGTATGATTTTTACGGATCCGATCAGTCTATCAGTGGATCCGTAAAAATCATGCGGACATCTGAATGGAGCTTTACAGGGGGGTGATCAATGACAGGGGGGTGATCAGGGAGTCTATATGGGGTGATCACCTCCGTCATTTATCACTCCCCTGTAAGGCTGCATTCAGACGTCCGTATGATTTTTACGGATCCGATCAGTCTATCAGTGGATCCGTAAAAATCATGCGGACATCTGAATGGAGCTTTACAGGGGGGTGATCAATGACAGGGGGGTAATCAATGACAGGGGGGTGATCAGGGAGTCTATATGGGGTGATCAGGGGTGATCAAGGGCTAATAAGGGGTTAATAAGTGACGGGGGGGGGGGGGGTGTAGTGTAGTGGTGCTTGGTGCAACATATTACTGAGCTGCCTGTGTCCTCTGGTGGTCGATCCAAACAAAGGGGACCACCAGAGGACCAGGTAGCAGGTATATTAGACGCTGTTATCAAAACAGCGTCTAATATACCTGTTAGGGGTTAAAAAAATCACATCTCCAGCCTGCCAGCGAACGATCGCCGCTGGCAGGCTGGAGATCCACTCGCTTACCTTCCGATCCTGTGAACGCGCGCGCCTGTGTGCGCGCGTTCACAGGAAATCTCGCGTCTCGCGAGAGGACGCACCGGCGCGTCCACCCAGAACAACAGGACCGCCGCAAAGACGCAATCCTGCGTACGGCGGTCCTGAGGTGGTTAATCCCAGTGTGCAGCCATACGTTATACCTTGGAAGCAGCCCGAGGCACCCTCTGTTTGCCTACAAGAACCCCTTCAGCCGGAGGTATTAACCGCCTCTGCACCGGCTAGGGATCCCGGCTTGCAGCATGTCACAGCTGCATTCACCAGGCTGACTGCTCAGCCAACTCCAAAGGACACCACTAGAGGGCAGTGGCGCACCACTACTGCTGCAACCCTGAGCTACCAGAAGCAAGAGCGCCCCCTAATGCGCTTTAGTAGCTCAAGCAGCGAGGAGGACATGGACGTACTTCTCTAAATGCTATCCTTTTCAAAAATAAGGAACGATTTGGGAGCCACGTCATGGACTGTTCCTGACGGGTGAGGACCCGTTGGCATTGTTTTAATGTTTTCCTTTACAGGTTGCCCTATTTTGTGCTCACCCTGATGGTCATGTGCAGTAAGGACTCCCTCCATCTCCATCATCATTTAACCCCTTGCATCCAAGTTCACATTGTTTTATCCCCTTTCTCAGGTTACTTGATAACCTTATGGAACTAAGGTTCTAAATTATGCTGCTATTTCATGTGTTTTTTATGACATTTTATATCTCCCATTGGATTACAATTAACTTTTATTATTCCTGTGGAATACAATTGACTTTTTACCCGTTTCCAGAGGATTCTACATTAAGCACTTCAAGAAAAAGAAGGACTCAAGTTATATTTGAGCATACTCTTGCACTAATAAAATTTGCACTATTTTCTAAAAATGTTTACTGCAACGTAAAAAAGCTTGCACCCAAAGAAAAGACTCAAACGTATACCTGAGCTCTTTGTGATTTCCATTGTGATATTATTGCACTAATTCCATTACCAGTTTACATGTTATGTAACGTTCAAGTATTACATGCCCATTGTGTGTATTCTCTTCTAGGTGCCGCAATGTGACCTAATGCACTTATTGTGATAATTGCACTTAACTTTGCACTTAACCAGATATGTAGCACCTTACTCCAGTGTGTCTTGCTTTACAGCTGTTGTTCCCCCCCCCCCCCCCCCCTCATACCGACTGCCTATACGGATGCTTAATACTAATGGCCTACACCCGGTGTTATATACCCATAGGTACCCAGGGTAGGACCAAGTGGTAAGTCCCGGCAGGTCTATTAACTACATGGATAACCCCGCTGCTTCGGGAATGGTTAGAGGAGTTTTTTGACCCCTCCTTGCCGCTTGTTATATGTTCAGGACGGCTCCCATCCTGAGGTGTCTTCCAGGAGTTTCATGGGATTATCATACCCTCCTCCTGTGACATTGCCAGAAGTGCATGGAGACGCTAATACCTCCCCTTCTGAGCCTTTGCCTAAGGTATGGCGCATCAAACCTTAGAGCCATTTTAGCTACCCATAGTTACCATAGTGATCGTGCTATAAGCCATATATTTTGACTTTGGTGCAGGGAAGGGAATACAGGATAAAGCCACCCTTCCATTTGCGGGCATTGTATTACATAATGGCGCGACTACAGAGTAAAGACACCCCATGCTTTCTTTGGTGTTTAGCGGATCCAGAACACTTCAAAGTCAGTCAGTAGTGATTGCTTAGTGCAGACCTTTGGTTCACTGGTTATACCGAAAGGGAAACAGTTAATTAGGACACCCTACTCATGCGGGCAAGAACCTAGGGTAGCCATTTTGTATTAGTCTATGTATGTCTTTATGTGTAATTCATGCAGCACTTTGTACTTATTTGGGTACCTCAGAGCTGGTTCCTCTCCCTCCTAAGCATAAGCCGAGGGCGGCTTAACTCGAAGTAAGGGGGAATGTAACACCCCAGAGTTGTGTTACGAAACTCTTTTACCCCGCTACAACCTGTTAAGAGTATTTGCCTTGTCATCTGATGTAATTTCACAGTATATCCTGACAAATGTGCGATATAAGCCTTGCTAAATGTATATTGTTGTCTTTTTTTCATGTTCACCAGCAGGTGACAGCAATGTTCTAGCAGGGACTTAAGCCAGTTTAGTGTTCCTGAACTGGAATAGTACATTCCAGTTTAGCTCCCCACTCTGTAAGCAGAAGTGGGCTGCGCCCACATCCTGCCTCATGGGGAGAGAAGGAAGTTAAGTTAGTGTGCCAGCCACCCCAGCTAGGGGAAGGCTGTGCGTATAGGAGCTCCCAGATATAAGGATCCAAAGCCAGGATCTTGTCTCGGCTGAGACATTGATCATCATCCCCAGCCTGAGCCCTGCAGTCTCAGATGGTAGAAGCAAGCAGACCACTCCAGTTCCAGGAAGAAGCATACCCTGTGAAGGTAGCTGTGAGTAGAGTCCAGAGACCCAGGAGAAGCCATATTCCTCCTCAGCTAGTCAGTCCCTAGACAGCAGAAGATAGAAAGCGCAGAAGCCAAATTTCTGCCACAGTATAGAGCTAACAAGCAGACGTCCTTTCCTGCAAGCTCCAGGTACATGAGAGAGCAGAAGATATATTCCTGCCAACCATTGCCAATACCTGCTGGGACCAAAGACTAATGCTGTATCTTGCTTGGATGAAAGCTACAACCAGTAAAGACAAGTTTGAACTTTACCCAAGGTCTGGATCTCAATTACTGGCGCAAATTCCTCTATTACTCCTACTAGCACCACACTCAATTTATTGCAAGTGAGCCAGGATCCAGGAGTCCAGCGGTACCCAGGTAGGAGACACTGTTGACACCATTACTGCTACCATTACAGAGACATTACACCACTCTGGCATTCCTAACCTGGTACGTGAGTTACAACACCTTAAAGGGCCCTGTGTTAGTACCCTGCGCACGCTGCAATTGGCATCACGAACAAAACTATAGACCATTATACCCATATCCTGACCCACTGCATAATTTGGCGTCCGTGTAGCTTTACCCACGGTCCGGCTCATTGCATGAGCAGCCCGCGTGGCCTAAACGATCTGCCATAGGGTACAGCGTCTCTGGACTTGTCTCCCATTGAGCACGAGTAACATCATTGGTCAGCAATTGCAAAGGGAGCTGCCAGCAGCAGATCTTGATGATTTGCGTGCCCAAGTACGTTCAGTGTGGCAGAACATTTCTCAGACAACCAGAGAAAAACCTCACTGATAGCAAAGAAAGGTGTGTAAGTGTGTGTATTTCTGCACATTGGATTTATACTCGGTACTGAATAAATCGAGATGTTTTGAATTTTTTCTTTCCATTTTTTTTATGCAATTTCATAGTTGACTAGTGTATCTATTAAACTTTCAGAATATGGGCTGAAGGCCAGGGCCACCTCATCTATGAGGCGAGATGAGAATTTTGTCTCAGGCAGCGGCAAAGCTGCCTCTGAGGAGGGCGGCAGTTTATGGGGAAGCACAGGCGCCTATGGCCCCTTTCCTTGCCATTCAGCCTCATAGGCTGCATACCACTAGGCCTGAAGCCTTTGTGGCAGTAGAACTGTGCAGGAAGTCAACTGCTCCTTACTCAGGGGCTGATTTACATTTTGGTTACATTTGCTCTTTAATACTATAAATGCTATGAATTAATATAGTCTTACTATGACCCCCCGATACTCCGATAACAGCCGAGAACTATTGTCTAGTAACTAGTGACAGACCCTGCGCTCCTGGGGCCCGACGATCACCGGATGTGGATTTGGACGATGCTTTTTGTTTAATGGGAGTTTCCAGATTAGGACGAGTCTTTTCATCTTGGGTTTTTCACACTTATATTGAGCTGCGGAGGTTTCTGATATCACAAATCTTATCTTAGGGCCCTACAGCGGCAGAGTTCCGAGACCATTATCTAGTGATCGCATCTTTGATGAGGCGGCGAAAAACCGTTGTTTGTTGGTAGCAAGTTGACCTGCGTAAAATGCGAACGACACTATACAAAGTGATGGGGTACGAGTGATCGTGGTAAAAACCGTCCGTCTGAGAGACACTTAGACAGAAGGAGAATTTATATATCGCTGATTAGCACTTATTTACTGCTCACCAGGGCTGGGACAAGGTCCACCACCAACAGAGGCTGAGCTGCCCAAGTGCGACCCCCCCCCCCCCCCCCCCCCCCAACTTCTGGAGTTTTTACTAAATACTTACTGTTGTAATCACACATAAATATGCACAGTTTAATGTACCAATTAACTATAGCTGTAAACAAATGCACAACCTCTTTAGATCCATATAAAGATAGAAATAAAGTGCAAAAACAAGTCATATAAGACAATAACCACATAATCTTAATATAAATAAACATAATCCTGTCAAGACAGAAAAAAAACTAGCAAGTTTTGCATCAAAAACTGTATAGTTTTGTGGTAATTTATCTCCAAAGGAGTGAGAGCAAAATTCCAAGTGCAAAACATATACGGGTGTAAATTACAGTGCAATTTTTCTTGCCTTCATTCAATGGGGGGCTCTGTGAATGAGACACTTATGGGGGATCTGTGGATGAGACACTGTTATGGGGGGGGGTCTGTGAATGATACACTGTTATGGGGGGGATCTGTGGAGGACACTGTTATGGGGGGATCTGTGGAGGACACTGTTATGGGGGATATGTGGAGGACACTGTTATGGGGGACCTGTGGATGACACACTGTTATGGGGGGATCTGTGGATAACACTTATGGGGGGATCTGTGGATAACACTGTTATGGGGGGGGGATCTGTGGATAACACTGTTATGGGGGATCTGTGGATAACACTGTTATGGGGGATCTGTGGATAACACTGTTATGGGGGGATCTGTGGATAACACTGTTATGGGGGGGATCTGTGGATAACACTGTTATGGGGGGGGGGGTCTGTGGATAACACTGTTATGGGGGGATCTGTGGATGATACTGTTATGGGGGGGGGGGGGGATCTGTGGATGACACTGTTATGGATTGTGATTCACAATGGATATTGGGGGCCAGCAAATTACAAGGAAGGCAGCGGTGGGGTGTGGGGGATGATGATTGATAACATACATATCTAAATGGCTGGGGGGGGGGGGGTTGAGGGCTTGACTTGAGTCATCTACTGATCAGAGCATTAGAATTGCAGGAAAAAATAACATCTAAATGTCTGGTGGGGTAGATGGGGGTGGTATGGGTAGATGGGGTGGTAGGACAAGGGCTGATGGGGGAAGGGGGGCTGGGTTAGATCATCTAACCCCCACTCCCCCCACCAGCCCTCGACCCCCCCCCCCCCATCTACCCCACCAGACATTTAGATGTTATTTATTCCTGCAGCTCTAATGCTCTGATGATCAGTAGATGACTCAAGTCAAGCCCCCCCCCCCCCCCCCCCGCGCCATTTAGATATGTATGTTTGTTATTAATCAGACATCCACCCCAGACTCTCACACTCTATCCCTGCTGGGGCCTGGGCTGGGTCATAACACAGTGCTGTGCTGCTGCCCGCGCTGCTTCTGGTCTCCAGAGGGCGCACATGTGACCTGACTGCGTACAGCGCGTCAGGTCAAAGTGTGCGCTGTACGCAGCCATTCAGGCAAGCAACTGAGCAGAGACCAGAGCAGCGGAGCGGCCGAGCCAGGAGGCGGAGCGGGGAGGGAGCACGTAAGTCAGTGCCAAGTGCTCACTACTCCCTCCGTCCTCCAGCGGGGCGGGCAGCCCGGCAGGCGCGGCAGCAGCAGCGACGTGGTCAGTGGCCTGCCTGCCGCCCAGAGGCTGGGGAGCTGGCCTGCGCCCTGAGGCTGGAGCCTCCCCAGCCTCTGTGTCGGCCCGGAACCTGCTGCTCACCATTAGACCATAACAGTGTACCTTACCTAAACTGTTACATCCTGTATTATACTCCAGAGCTGCACTCACTATTCTGCTGGTGGAGTCACTGTGTACATACATTACATTACTTATCCTGTAATGATCCTGAATTACATCCTGTATTATACTCCAGAGCTGCACTCACTATTCTGCTGGTGGAGTCACTATGTACATACATACATTACTTATCCTGTACTGATCCTGAGTTACATCCTGTATTATACTCCAGAGCTGCACTCACTATTCTGCTGGTGGAGTCACTGTGTACATACATTACTTATCCTGTACTGATCCTGAGTTACATCCTGTATTATACTCCAGAGCTGCACTCACTATTCTGCTGGTGCAGTCACTGTGTGCATACATGACTTATCCTGTACTGATCCTGAGTTACAATCTGTATTATACTCCAGAGCTGCACTCACTATTCTGCTGGTGGAGTCACTGTGTACATACATTACTTATCCTGTACTGATCCTGAGTTACCTCCTGTATTATACTCCAGAGCTGCACTCACTATTCTGCTGGTGGAGTCACTGTGTACATACATTACTTATCCTGTACTGATTCTGAGTTACATCCTGTATTATACTCCAGAGCTGCACTCACTATTCTGCTGGTGCAGTCACTGTGTACATACATTACTTTTCCTGTACTGGTCCTGAGTTACATCCTGTATTATACTCCAGAGCTGCACTCACTATTCTGCTGGTGCAGTCACTGTGTACATACATTACTTATCCTGTACTGATCCTGAGTTACATCCTGTATTATACTCCAGAGCTGCACTCACTATTCTGCTTCTGGAGTCACCGTGTACATTACATTACTTATCCTGTACTGATCCTGAGTTACATCCTGTATTATACTCCAGAGCTGCACTCACTATTCTGCTGGTGCAGTCACTGTATACATACATTACTTATCCTGTACTGATCCTGAGCCATATCCTGTATTATACTCCAGAGCTGCACTCACTATTCTGCTGGTGGAGTCACTGTGTATATACATTACTTATCCTGTACTGATCCTGAGTTACATCCTGTATTATACTCCAGAGCTGCACTCACTATTCTGCCGGTGCAGTCACTGTGTACATACATTACATTACTTATCCTGTACTGATCCTGAGTTACATCCTGTATTATACTCCAGAGCTGCACTCACTATTCTGCCGGTGCAGTCACTGTGTACATACATTACATTACTTATCCTGTACTGATCCTGAGTTACCGTATATCCTGTATTATACTCCAGAGCTGCACTCACTATTCTGCTGGTGCAGTCACTGTGTACATACATTATATTACTTATCCTGTACTGATCCTGAGTTACCTCCTGTATTATACTCCAGAGCTGCACTCACTATTCTGCTGGTGGAGTCACTGTGTACATACATTACTTATCCTGTACTGATTCTGAGTTACATCCTGTATTATACTCCAGAGCTGCACTCACTATTCTGCTGGTGCAGTCACTGTGTACATACATTACTTTTCCTGTACTGGTCCTGAGTTACATCCTGTATTATACTCCAGAGCTGCACTCACTATTCTGCTGGTGCAGTCACTGTGTACATACATTACTTATCCTGTACTGATCCTGAGTTACATCCTGTATTATACTCCAGAGCTGCACTCACTATTCTGCTGGTGCAGTCACTGTATACATACATTACTTATCCTGTACTGATCCTGAGCCATATCCTGTATTATACTCCAGAGCTGCACTCACTATTCTGCTGGTGGAGTCACTGTGTATATACATTACTTATCCTGTACTGATCCTGAGTTACATCCTGTATTATACTCCAGAGCTGCACTCACTATTCTGCCGGTGCAGTCACTGTGTACATACATTGCATTACTTATCCTGTACTGATCCTGAGTTACATCCTGTATTATACTCCAGAGCTGCACTCACTATTCTGCCGGTGCAGTCACTGTGTACATACATTACATTACTTATCCTGTACTGATCCTGAGTTACCGTATATCCTGTATTATACTCCAGAGCTGCACTCACTATTCTGCTGGTGCAGTCACTGTGTACATACATTATATTACTTATCCTGTACTGATCCTGAGTTACCTCCTGTATTATACTCCAGAGCTGCACTCACTATTCTGCTGGTGGAGTCACTGTGTACATACATTACTTATCCTGTACTGATTCTGAGTTACATCCTGTATTATACTCCAGAGCTGCACTCACTATTCTGCTGGTGCAGTCACTGTGTACATACATTACTTTTCCTGTACTGGTCCTGAGTTACATCCTGTATTATACTCCAGAGCTGCACTCACTATTCTGCTGGTGCAGTCACTGTGTACATACATTACTTATCCTGTACTGATCCTGAGTTACATCCTGTATTATACTCCAGAGCTGCACTCACTATTCTGCTTCTGGAGTCACCGTGTACATTACATTACTTATCCTGTACTGATCCTGAGTTACATCCTGTATTATACTCCAGAGCTGCACTCACTATTCTGCTGGTGCAGTCACTGTATACATACATTACTTATCCTGTACTGATCCTGAGCCATATCCTGTATTATACTCCAGAGCTGCACTCACTATTCTGCTGGTGGAGTCACTGTGTATATACATTACTTATCCTGTACTGATCCTGAGTTACATCCTGTATTATACTCCAGAGCTGCACTCACTATTCTGCCGGTGCAGTCACTGTGTACATACATTACATTACTTATCCTGTACTGATCCTGAGTTACATCCTGTATTATACTCCAGAGCTGCACTCACTATTCTGCCGGTGCAGTCACTGTGTACATACATTACATTACTTATCCTGTACTGATCCTGAGTTACCGTATATCCTGTATTATACTCCAGAGCTGCACTCACTATTCTGCTGGTGCAGTCACTGTGTACATACATTATATTACTTATCCTGTACTGATCCTGAGTTACCTCCTGTATTATACTCCAGAGCTGCACTCACTATTCTGCTGGTGGAGTCACTGTGTACATACATTACTTATCCTGTACTGATTCTGAGTTACATCCTGTATTATACTCCAGAGCTGCACTCACTATTCTGCTGGTGCAGTCACTGTGTACATACATTACTTATCCTGTACTGGTCCTGAGTTACATCCAGTATTATACTCCAGAGCTGCACTCACTATTCTGCTGGTGCAGTCACTGTGTACATACATTATATTACTTATCCTGTACTGATCCTGAGTTACATCCTGTATTATACTCCAGAGCTGCACTCACTATTCTGCTGGTGCAGTCACTGTGTACATACATTACTTATCCTGTACTGATCCTGAGTTACATCCTGTATTATACTCCAGAGCTGTACTCACTATTCTGCTTCTGGAGTCACTGTGTACATTACATTACTTATCCTGTACTGATCCTGAGTTACATCCTGTATTATACTCCAGAGCTGCACTCACTATTCTGCTTCTGGAGTCACCGTGTACATTACATTACTTATCCTGTACTGATCCTGAGTTACATCCTGTATTATACTCCAGAGCTGCACTCACTATTCTGCTGGTGGAGTCACTGTGTACATACATTACATTACTTATCCTGTAATGATCCTGAATTACATCCTGTATTATACTCCAGAGCTGCACTCACTATTCTGCTGGTGGAGTCACTATGTACATACATACATTACTTATCCTGTACTGATCCTGAGTTACATCCTGTATTATACTCCAGAGCTGCACTCACTATTCTGCTGGTGGAGTCACTGTGTACATACATTACTTATCCTGTACTGATCCTGAGTTACATCCTGTATTATACTCCAGAGCTGCACTCACTATTCTGCTGGTGCAGTCACTGTGTGCATACATGACTTATCCTGTACTGATCCTGAGTTACAATCTGTATTATACTCCAGAGCTGCACTCACTATTCTGCTGGTGGAGTCACTGTGTACATACATTACTTATCCTGTACTGATCCTGAGTTACCTCCTGTATTATACTCCAGAGCTGCACTCACTATTCTGCTGGTGGAGTCACTGTGTACATACATTACTTATCCTGTACTGATTCTGAGTTACATCCTGTATTATACTCCAGAGCTGCACTCACTATTCTGCTGGTGCAGTCACTGTGTACATACATTACTTATCCTGTACTGATCCTGAGCTATATCCTGTATTATACTCCAGAGCTGCACTCACTATTCTGCTGGTGGAGTCACTGTGTATATACATTACTTATCCTGTACTGATCCTGAGTTACATCCTGTATTATACTCCAGAGCTGCACTCACTATTCTGCCGATGCAGTCACTGTGTACATCAAGCATGTCAAACTCAAAGGCTAACATGGGCCAAAAAAATAATAATTTAAGTTTATGTGGGCCGCATCAAAAAAAATAATTTTTTTTTACAATATAATGCAGACGGATCCGTTCTGAACGCAAGTGTGAAAGTAGCCTTAGGGGCGAGAACCTGGGATCTTTCATCCCTTGTCCTATTCAGCTCTATTAGGGTGAATAGGACTTCACACTGTCCCTGCTGCTCTGTGCCTTGTGCACACAGCATCAGGGATGTTACCATGGCAACCAGGGCTTCTGTAGCGTCCTGGCTGCCATGGTAACTGATCGGAGCCCCAGGCTTACACAGCTGGGGCTCCGATCAGAAGCTGCCACTGCACCACCAATGAGGGGGAGGGGAGAGGTCCCTGTGGCCACTGCCACCAATGATTTTAATACTGGGGGGGTTGAGAGGGGCTGGCGCACTGTGCCACCAATGATTTTAATGGGATGGGGGGTTGAGGGGGGCACACTGCACCACCAATGATAAATTTCCCCTTTATACAGGAGGCTGGTACTGGCAGATCAGCAGTTAACCCCTCAGGTGCGGCACCTAAGGGGTTAACTGCCTCTGATCGCAGCTCCCTGTCAGCGGCAGGGTGCCGGCAATGCGATTCTGCTGCCGGCACCCGCCTCCTGTATTGTGTTAAAGACTGACTCTTACTATCAGGCCACACAGAGCGGCGCCCAGCGATGTCTCAGCACTCACCATTAGTCCTGGGCGCCGCTCCGTTCGCCTGCAGTGCCCCATTACTGTCTCCTCTCCTGCTCCACATGCTGCTGATTACTATCGGAGCGATGGGAGGAGACATCAGCTTCACTAGTGGGCGTTCCTTCTTCCTGGCTGTAGCGCTGTCCAATCGCAGCGCAGGGAGAAGGAACGCCCACTAGTGAAGCTGATGTCTCCTCCCATCGCTCCGATAGTAATCAGCAGCATGTGGAGCAGGAGAGGAGACAGTAATGGGGCACTGCGGGCGAACGGAGCGGCGCCCAGGACTAATGGTGAGTGCTGAGACATCGCTGGGCGCCGCTCTGTGTGGGAAATGGGAATAGTCCTATCATTGGTGGCTCAGTGCGCCCGCCCCTCCTCCGCCCCTCTCTCCTCATTGGTGGCGCAGTGCGCCCGCCCCTCCTCCCCCCTCTCTTCTCATTGGTGGCAGCGGCAGCAGCACAGGGGGGAGGGAGGACAGCTTCCTTCTCCCCGTGCTGCTGAGAGAACATGAGCGCGCCGATAGCAGCGCGCTCATGTTCAGAGATACTAGACTGCCGGGCCGCAAAGATCTTCATTGCGGGCCGCATGTTTGACACCCATGGTGTACATACATTACATTACTTATCCTGTACTGATCCTGAGTTACATCCTGTATTATACTCCAGAGCTGCACTCACTATTCTGCTGGTGGAGTCACTATGTACATACATTACATTACTTATCCTGTACTGATCCTGAGTTACATCCTGTATTATACTCCAGAGCTGCACTCACTATTCTGCTGGTGCAGTCACTGTGTACATACATTACATTACTTATCCTGTACTGATCCTGAGTTACATCCTGTATTATACTCCAGAGCTGCACTCACTATTCTGCTGGTGGAGTCACTGTGTACATACATTACTTATGCTGTACTGATCCTGAGTTACATTCTGTATTATACTCCAGAGCTGCACTCACTATTCTGCTGGTGCAGTCACTGTGTACATACATTACCTATCCTGTACTGATCCTGAGTTACATCCTGTATTATACTCCAGAGCTGCACTCACTATTCTGCTGGTGCAGTCACTGTATACATACATTACTTATCCTGTACTGATCCTGAGCCATATCCTGTATTATACTCCAGAGCTGCACTCACTATTCTGCTGGTGGAGTCACTGTGTATATACATTACTTATCCTGTACTGATCCTGAGTTACATCCTGTATTATACTCCAGAGCTGCACTCACTATTCTGCCGGTGCAGTCACTGTGTACATACATTACATTACTTATCCTGTACTGATCCTGAGTTACATCCTGTATTATACTCCAGAGCTGCACTCACTATTCTGCCGGTGCAGTCACTGTGTACATACATTACATTACTTATCCTGTACTGATCCTGAGTTACCGTATATCCTGTATTATACTCCAGAGCTGCACTCACTATTCTGCTGGTGCAGTCACTGTGTACATACATTATATTACTTATCCTGTACTGATCCTGAGTTACCTCCTGTATTATACTCCAGAGCTGCACTCACTATTCTGCTGGTGGAGTCACTGTGTACATACATTACTTATCCTGTACTGATTCTGAGTTACATCCTGTATTATACTCCAGAGCTGCACTCACTATTCTGCTGGTGCAGTCACTGTGTACATACATTACTTATCCTGTACTGGTCCTGAGTTACATCCAGTATTATACTCCAGAGCTGCACTCACTATTCTGCTGGTGCAGTCACTGTGTACATACATTATATTACTTATCCTGTACTGATCCTGAGTTACATCCTGTATTATACTCCAGAGCTGCACTCACTATTCTGCTGGTGCAGTCACTGTGTACATACATTACTTATCCTGTACTGATCCTGAGTTACATCCTGTATTATACTCCAGAGCTGTACTCACTATTCTGCTTCTGGAGTCACTGTGTACATTACATTACTTATCCTGTACTGATCCTGAGTTACATCCTGTATTATACTCCAGAGCTGCACTCACTATTCTGCTTCTGGAGTCACCGTGTACATTACATTACTTATCCTGTACTGATCCTGAGTTACATCCTGTATTATACTCCAGAGCTGCACTCACTATTCTGCTGGTGGAGTCACTGTGTACATACATTACATTACTTATCCTGTAATGATCCTGAATTACATCCTGTATTATACTCCAGAGCTGCACTCACTATTCTGCTGGTGGAGTCACTATGTACATACATACATTACTTATCCTGTACTGATCCTGAGTTACATCCTGTATTATACTCCAGAGCTGCACTCACTATTCTGCTGGTGGAGTCACTGTGTACATACATTACTTATCCTGTACTGATCCTGAGTTACATCCTGTATTATACTCCAGAGCTGCACTCACTATTCTGCTGGTGCAGTCACTGTGTGCATACATGACTTATCCTGTACTGATCCTGAGTTACAATCTGTATTATACTCCAGAGCTGCACTCACTATTCTGCTGGTGGAGTCACTGTGTACATACATTACTTATCCTGTACTGATCCTGAGTTACCTCCTGTATTATACTCCAGAGCTGCACTCACTATTCTGCTGGTGGAGTCACTGTGTACATACATTACTTATCCTGTACTGATTCTGAGTTACATCCTGTATTATACTCCAGAGCTGCACTCACTATTCTGCTGGTGCAGTCACTGTGTACATACATTACTTATCCTGTACTGATCCTGAGCTATATCCTGTATTATACTCCAGAGCTGCACTCACTATTCTGCTGGTGGAGTCACTGTGTATATACATTACTTATCCTGTACTGATCCTGAGTTACATCCTGTATTATACTCCAGAGCTGCACTCACTATTCTGCCGATGCAGTCACTGTGTACATCAAGCATGTCAAACTCAAAGGCTAACATGGGCCAAAAAAATAATAATTTAAGTTTATGTGGGCCGCATCAAAAAAAATAATTTTTTTTTACAATATAATGCAGACGGATCCGTTCTGAACGCAAGTGTGAAAGTAGCCTTAGGGGCGAGAACCTGGGATCTTTCATCCCTTGTCCTATTCAGCTCTATTAGGGTGAATAGGACTTCACACTGTCCCTGCTGCTCTGTGCCTTGTGCACACAGCATCAGGGATGTTACCATGGCAACCAGGGCTTCTGTAGCGTCCTGGCTGCCATGGTAACTGATCGGAGCCCCAGGCTTACACAGCTGGGGCTCCGATCAGAAGCTGCCACTGCACCACCAATGAGGGGGAGGGGAGAGGTCCCTGTGGCCACTGCCACCAATGATTTTAATACTGGGGGGGTTGAGAGGGGCTGGCGCACTGTGCCACCAATGATTTTAATGGGATGGGGGGTTGAGGGGGGCACACTGCACCACCAATGATAAATTTCCCCTTTATACAGGAGGCTGGTACTGGCAGATCAGCAGTTAACCCCTCAGGTGCGGCACCTAAGGGGTTAACTGCCTCTGATCGCAGCTCCCTGTCAGCGGCAGGGTGCCGGCAATGCGATTCTGCTGCCGGCACCCGCCTCCTGTATTGTGTTAAAGACTGACTCTTACTATCAGGCCACACAGAGCGGCGCCCAGCGATGTCTCAGCACTCACCATTAGTCCTGGGCGCCGCTCCGTTCGCCTGCAGTGCCCCATTACTGTCTCCTCTCCTGCTCCACATGCTGCTGATTACTATCGGAGCGATGGGAGGAGACATCAGCTTCACTAGTGGGCGTTCCTTCTTCCTGGCTGTAGCGCTGTCCAATCGCAGCGCAGGGAGAAGGAACGCCCACTAGTGAAGCTGATGTCTCCTCCCATCGCTCCGATAGTAATCAGCAGCATGTGGAGCAGGAGAGGAGACAGTAATGGGGCACTGCGGGCGAACGGAGCGGCGCCCAGGACTAATGGTGAGTGCTGAGACATCGCTGGGCGCCGCTCTGTGTGGGAAATGGGAATAGTCCTATCATTGGTGGCTCAGTGCGCCCGCCCCTCCTCCGCCCCTCTCTCCTCATTGGTGGCGCAGTGCGCCCGCCCCTCCTCCCCCCTCTCTTCTCATTGGTGGCAGCGGCAGCAGCACAGGGGGGAGGGAGGACAGCTTCCTTCTCCCCGTGCTGCTGAGAGAACATGAGCGCGCCGATAGCAGCGCGCTCATGTTCAGAGATACTAGACTGCCGGGCCGCAAAGATCTTCATTGCGGGCCGCATGTTTGACACCCATGGTGTACATACATTACATTACTTATCCTGTACTGATCCTGAGTTACATCCTGTATTATACTCCAGAGCTGCACTCACTATTCTGCTGGTGGAGTCACTATGTACATACATTACATTACTTATCCTGTACTGATCCTGAGTTACATCCTGTATTATACTCCAGAGCTGCACTCACTATTCTGCTGGTGCAGTCACTGTGTACATACATTACATTACTTATCCTGTACTGATCCTGAGTTACATCCTGTATTATACTCCAGAGCTGCACTCACTATTCTGCTGGTGGAGTCACTGTGTACATACATTACTTATGCTGTACTGATCCTGAGTTACATTCTGTATTATACTCCAGAGCTGCACTCACTATTCTGCTGGTGCAGTCACTGTGTACATACATTACCTATCCTGTACTGATCCTGAGTTACATCCTGAATAAATAAATAAAATAAAAAATTACAGTTAATAATAATAAAAACTAGCAATGATTATAAGGCTACTGCTATGTAATTCTCCGGGTAAGCTGGCGGGGGCGCACTTCCCTTCCCTGACTATCCGACGAGACTGGGCTGCGCGGCCACGAAATTGTGTTTTGCGCATGCGCCCTGCTGGTAGCCAGCCCAGCGGAGGTGACGTGCGCGCCCCCGCGTCACTCTGAGAGTGGAGCCGGAAGTCGGGACGTGGCCGGCGCTGTGAGCGGGGGGAGGATGGCGGTGGTGAGCAGCGCAGAGAGGCTGGAGGTCTCCATTGACGGCTTAACGCTGACCCCGGATCCCGAGGAACCTGCGGTTGGGGAGAGGAGGGTTGACATGGAGGAGCCGAGCCGGGAGCCAGCGCCACAGGATGACACGGAGGCCCAGAGCCTGGAGCAGCGCTGGGGCTTCAGTCTGGAGGAGCTCTATGGTCTGGCCCTCAAGTTCTTCAAAGGTAACTGACACTTGTGTCACTGAGCAGCGCTGACCACTAGGTGGTGCTGCTGAATGCTGGTGCAGAGCTTGGATGGTGGTCCAGAGGGGTGTTTTTTTCTTTTATTTACCCCCTGTGTAGGTGAACCCCTCCTCCTGGGGCATGGAACCCCCCTGTGCGCTGCCTCCCGGGGCATGGGACCCCCCCTGTGCGCTGCCTCCCGGGGCATGAGACCCCCCTGTGCACTGCCTCCCGGGGCATGGGACCCCCCTGTGCGCTGCCTCCCGGGGCATGGGACCCCCCTGTGCGCTGCCTCCCGGGGCATGGGACCCCCCTGTGCGCTGCCTCCCGGGGCATGGGACCCCCCTGTGCGCTGCCTCCCGGGGCATGGGACCCCCCTGTGCGCTGCCTCCCGGGGCATGGGACCCCCCTGTGCGCTGCCTCCCGGGGCATGGGACCCCCCTGTGCGCTGCCTCCCGGGGCTTGGGACCCCCCTGTGCGCTGCCTCCCGGGGCTTGGGACCCCCCTGTGCGCTGCCTCCCGGGGCTTGGGACCCCCCTGTGCGCTGCCTCCCGGGGCTTGGGACCCCCCTGTGCGCTGCCTCCCGGGGCTTGGGACCCCCCTGTGCGCTGCCTCCCGGGGCATGGGACCCCCCTGTGCGCTGCCTCCCGGGGCTTGGGACCCCCCTGTGCGCTGCCTCCCGGGGCTTGGGACCCCCCTGTGCGCTGCCTCCCGGGGCTTGGGACCCCCCTGTGCGCTGCCTCCCGGGGCTTGGGACCCCCCTGTGCGCTGCCTCCCGGGGCTTGGGACCCCCCTGTGCGCTGCCTCCCGGGGCTTGGGACCCCCCTGTGCGCTGCCTCCCGGGGCTTGGGACCCCCCTGTGCGCTGCCTCCCGGGGCTTGGGACCATTGCACTAAATCAGTAGGCTTCAATCTAACGTTGTAATACTCTCATCCTATGGATCAGTGTACGCTAGGAGTTGTAGTTCTATTACAGATACTCCATGCTTTCCATTTGCTCCATTACCAGCAATGAAAATCTAGAATCCGCCACCTGGACCGGCGTCATAGACGTGTCCGCCACTCGGCTCTGCTATGTTGTGTTACTAGTGACAGTGTGTAGTGCCTGGCTCATTCATCCTGTCATTTCCTTCCTCATTCCTCCACACCTCGGCCACCTCATCAGTACACGCCACAGGATTCCCAGTATAAAGGAGTCACATTACAGCATTCCCAGTATGCAGGGGAACAGGATTCACACTCCCAGTACACATCATGGCATTCCCAGTATACATCACAGGATTCCCAGTACACAGGAGTCACATTACAGCATTCCCAGTATACAGGGGAACAGGATTCACACTCCCAGTACACCTCATGGCATTCCCAGTACACACCACAGGATTCCCAGTATACAGGGTTCACACTCCCAGTACACACCACAGGATTCCCAGTTCACCAGATTCGCACTCCAAGTACACAGCACAGGCTTCACACTCCCAGTACACACCACAAGATTCCCAGTACACACCACAGCATTCCCAGTATACAGTAGAAGAATACAAATATACCTTTTATTTATAAATATTTCTATTATAATGTGATAATATTTACATTTAGACATCCCATTGTGTAAAGAATAGTATTTTCTGGCAGACCATCCTCTGCAGTGCTGCGCAGACATGACTCTGCTATACATAGACTGGTACAGACTGGGGGGGATCCCGCTGCTCTTTCGGGTCCTCGTGTGTTTCGATCTTTGCAGATGCGATTCTCACAGAAACTGCAGCACCGACCGATGCAGCCCAATACTCCATGAAGAGAATGCTAGAAGTGCAGTTTGACTGACACAGGTGCAGAGATGGTGTCATGTAACTTCTTTGTGCAGTGGAGCTCCTATGGGCAGTGAAATCGTGGTTGCCCCCTCCCCCACTGAAATGATGGGACAAAATATTATTAGACTTGACCCCCCCAGAGCATGGATCTGGGCCGGGGGGGGGGCTCTTTATGGGGCACACTGCTGGAGCGGTGCAGCTCTGCTTCCCTTGTGGACCGGCTCTTAACCCCTCCATTGACTGCAATGTAGATTTTGTAACTATGGATTTCTCTCCAGATTTTGCCCTCGAGAACAATCCCTTCCTGTACGTCCCGTTACTGCATAGAGAGAACATAGAAGGAACCCCCCCCCCCCCCCCCCCCCCATTATAGGCAAGGAGCTGCTCTCTCTCCCGAGGGCTGCTGCATGATACAGACAGGAAGGTCAGATCGACGGGCTCTGTATAAGGGTTCACTATCCAGGCAGCACCCACAGCTGGGGTTAGAGAGCCCCTTTAATTCATAGTATTTACTGCAGAGCTGACAGCAGAGATAGAACAGTCGAGAAACGGACACATTACACCATATATAGAACGGCTTCTTTTCTCTGATAACGCAGTGACCCCACCAGCTGAATAGTGAGTGCAGCTCTGGAGTATAATACAGGAAGTAACTCAGGATCAGTACAGGATAAGTAATGTATGTACACAGTGACTGCACCAGCAGAATAGTGAGTGCAGCTCTGGAGTATAATACAAGATGTAACTCAGGATCAGTACAGGATAAGTAATGTAATGTATGTGCACAGTGACTGCACCAGCAGAATAGTGAGTGCAGCTCTGGAGTATAATACAGGATGTAACTCAGGATCAGTACAGGATAAGTAATGTATGTACACAGTGACTGCACCAGCAGAATAGTGAGTGCAGCTCTGGAGTATAATACAGGATGTAACTCAGGATCAGTACAGGATAAGTAATGTAATGTATGTACACAGTGACCCAACCAGCAGAATAGTGAGTACAGCTCTGGAGTATAATACAGGATGTAACTCAGGATCAGTGCAGGATAAGTAATGTATGTACACAGTGACTCCACCAGCAGAATAGTGAGTGCAGCTCTGGAGTATAATATGGGATGTAACTCAGGATCAGTACAGGATAAGTAATGTATGTACACAGTGACTGCACCAGCAGAATAGTGAGTGCAGCTCTGGAGTATATTACAGAATGCAACTCAGGATCAGTACAGGCTAAGTAATAGACGTACACAGTGACTCCACCAGCAGAGTAGTGAGTACAGCTCTGGAGTATAATACAGGATGTAACTCAGGATCAGTACAGGATAAGTAATGTAATGTATGTACACAGTGACTCCACCAGCAGAATAGTGAGTGCAGCTCTGGAGTATAATAAAGGATGTAACTCAGGATCAGTACAGGATAAATAATGTATGTACACAGTGACTGCACCAGCAGAATAGTGAGTGCAGCTCTGGAGTATAATACAGGATGTAACTCAGGAGACCAAAGACGAACGAACCAGGTGGGACGCTAAACACTGAGAACCACGTGAATAAATACCGTGAGTAAAAATCAAAAGGATTGAATATTGGGACTGCAGGATAATCGACATTCACCTGAGAGCAACAACTTGGTGTCCGATTGGATACTTTATTGAATATTTATATCGGACAATTCCGAATATTTGAAAAGGTGCCTTGCATGGATTTTGCATGTTATATTGCATACAAGAAAGGAATGCCAATACTATTATAAGGAATAGACTGACACTTTTGGCTTGCGATATTTTTGCACATTCAGGACGTATGGTCCCCTTCTTTTTGGACTTTTTTTGAGTTTTTATAGAAGTTTTAGATTTTAGGTATTTTTAGGGACTGATTTTGTCTCCGCTGCAGCGATTGTTTTTTTAATATTGTATTGTGATGTTGTATTTTAATATATTTTGCCAATTAAATATTGTGTAACAACACTATTACTATTGCTCTATTTCCATGCGAGGAAGTGCCAGTCTCATACTACATAATATATACTTTTTATTACGCCTTTGTTGATTTGAGTGAATCAATTTGAGACTAGAGCACCCAATCCAGAATAGTAAGGGGAGTGAGCGGTTTGTCTATACTACTTTTTCCATAATACAGGATGTAACTCAGAATCAGTACAGGATAAGTAATGTAATGTATGTACACAGTGACTGCACCAGCAGAATAGTGAGTGCAGCTCTGGAGTATAATACAAGATGTAACTCAGGATCAGTACAGGATAAGTAATGTATGTACACAGTGACTGCACCAGCAGAATAGTGAGTGCAGCTCTGGAGTATAATACAGGATGTAACTCAGGATCAGTACAGGATAAGTAATGTAATGTATGTACACAGTGACTGCACCAGCAGAATAGTGAGTGCAGCTCTGGAGTATAATACAGGATGTAACTCAGGATCAGTACAGTATAAGTAATGTAATGTATGTACACAGTGACTGCATCAGCAGAATAGTGAGTGCAGCTCTGGAATATAATACAGGATGTAACTCAGGATCAGTACAGGATAAGTAATGTAAGGTATGTACACAGTGATTGCACTAGCAGAATAGTGAGTGCAGCTCTGGAGTATAATGCAGGATGTAACTTAGGATCAGTAATGTATGTACACAGTGACTCCACCGGCAGAATAGTGAGTGCAGCTCTGGAGTATAATATAGGATGTAACTCCGGATCAGTACAGGATCAGTAATGTAATGTATGTAGACAGTGACTCCACCAGCAGAATAGTGAGTGCAGCTCTGGAGTATAACACGGGATCAGGAATGTATTCCCTTAGTGAGACCAGGTCCTGTAGTTGACAATCAGCGGACACTCTGGACTCTTCTAGGTGATTTATATGTTTTGCCGCCCTCCTGGCACTGATACTTTTCCCTTTTGTCTCCCATATTAATTTCCCCCCCCGTGTCACTTGTGGATGGATCCAGGATCCTTATGTGGCGGTATTTATTTTACATCTCCTTTTACATTAACCTAGATGCGGAGCGGCCTAGTCCAGCGTGTATAAGTGGCATTTTTCCCGACATAAGTGACTGCAGCAAGCTAGACAAGGACGGGGGGGGGGGGGGGGGCTGCTGCTGCACGCATCTGTCCGGGGGGATTTATCCTTTTCTCTTCTTTCATTCAGATATCTGACTGCAGCTGGAGCCATTGTGGTGGAAAGCAGGATGAGTGCTTTCCTCTGGGACGCGGCGGGGGGCTATTTCCCCCTTGCTTTTATTTTTTGCCCGGGATCGTCAGCACACCCATTAGCCCAGAAGACCCGTGCCCCAAAATGTATTCTCTGCTGCTTGGTACCACGTTTGCAGGCAGCAATTATTCATACATTGCAGTTGTGGTCCCAGCCACTAGGGGGCATACACAGTCACACTCCAGAGTAGGTTATATAGGAGGGATCACTACATACAGGGAGGGTATCTTTTCATTTTTATTTTATTTACTTATTTTTACAAAACTGTTTCTACCTCCCCTTTTCTAGCGGATTTTAATCCTGATCAGACATCAAAAATGATCCCGAGGTTACAAGATGTCGTCTCACGGGGGAGAGTTATTTATTTTTCAGTGTACCACGCAGGGAGTTGACGTGCTGCCGACCGCCACAGGTCATCACTGGCACGGGGGATAGGGTGACACAGGTGTCTTCAGAACGACTTGTCGCTGCTGGGGACTGCTTAAAGGGCAACTCCCTCTCAGGTCCAAGTAGCATCAGTGCTGCAGAAATAGAAACCAATTTAAAGGGAAACTGGTGAAACTGGTTTTCATTGTACCTCCTCAGCTGTAATCATTATACCCGTCCTGGTGGATACACAGGGGCCGTCAGTTACTATATGCGGTTGTACTATTGTGCTGCAGTCCCTGAGGTCGGGGGAGGGGGGGGCCTGATTGGACGTGATGAATATGTTACCTCCGTTTGAGAAACGTTGCCCCTCACTCTCTGGAAATTGGCTGCAGGTTAAGTCCCTCTAATGCAGGCATGCTCATCCTGCGGCCCTCCAGCTGTTGTAAAACTACAACTCCCAGCATGCCCTGCTATAGGCTGATAGCTGTAGGCTGTTCGGGCATGCTGGGAGTTGTAGTTTTGCAACAGCTGGAGGGCCGCAGGTTGAGCATGCCTGCTCTAATGGGTTAGAATTACTTTTAGCCCTTTTTTTGGTGTTTTCTTTTTCATTTTTTTTTATAGAGGTTTTCCCACAAAAAAAAAATCGCCATTTTGCAAGCCAACTCCCCCAAATGCTTCTGTAATGACATGCAATTAAAAATCTAATACAGCCACTGAGCAATTCAAAAAAATCTATTTGTATAGCGCCACCTGCTGTTTCTTCTTTTCCTTATTTTTGTGTGCCGTGCTGTAACATTGCATAAGGTGGTCGCACATGCTCAGTTCAGAATTTCAGCTGCCACCAGCCGGATCTACTGTTGCGACAGGTACAAGGAGGGAGAGCTGCAGCGGAAAGCACACGCCCACTGAGCTGACACAGGGAGAGAGCTGCAGCAGAAAGAACACGTCCACTGAGCTGACACAGGGAGAGAGCTGCAGCGGAAAGAACACGCCCACTGAGCTAACACAGGGAGAGAGCTGCAGCGGAAAGAACACGTCCACTGAGCTGACACAGGGAGAGAGCTGCAGCGGAAAGAACACGCCCACTGAGCTGACACAGGGAGAGAGCTGCAGCGGAAAGAACACGCCCACTGAGCTGACACAGGGAGAGAGCTGCAGCGGAAAGCACACGCCCACTGAGCTGACACAGGGAGAGAGCTGCAGCGGAAAGAACACGTCCACTGAGCTGACACAGGGAGAGAGCTGCAGCGGAAAGAACGCGCCCACTGAGCTGACACAGGGAGAGAGCCGCAGCGGAAAGAACGCGCCCACTGAGCTGACACAGGGAGAGAGCTGCAGCGGAAAGAACACGCCCACTGAGCTGACACAGGGAGAGAGCTGCAGCGGAAAGAACACGTCCACTGAGCTGACACAGGGAGAGAGCTGCAGCGGAATGAACACGCCCACTGAGCTGACACGGGGTGAGAGCTGCAGCGGAAAGAACATGGCCACTGAGCTGACACAGGGAGAGAGCTGCAGCGGAAAGAACGCGCCCACTGAGCTGACACAGGGAGAGAGCCGCAGCGGAAAGAACACGCCCACTGAGCTGACACAGGGAGAGAGCTGCAGCGGAAAGAACACGCCCACTGAGCTGACACAGGGAGAGAGCTGCAGCGGAAAGAACACGTCCACTGAGCTGACACAGGGAGAGAGCTGCAGCGGAATGAACACGCCCACTGAGCTGACACGGGGTGAGAGCTGCAGCGGAAAGAACATGGCCACTGAGCTGACACAGGGAGAGAGCTGCAGTGGAAAGAACGCGCCCACTGAGCTGACACAGGGAGAGAGAATTCAAAAAAAATCTATTTGTATAGCGCCACCTGCTGTTTCTTCTTTTCCTTATTTTTGTGTGCAGTGCTGTAACATTGCATAAGGTGGTCGCACATGCTCAGTTCAGAATTTCAGCTGCCACCAGCCGGATCTACTGTTGCGACAGGTACAAGGAGGGAGAGCTGCAGCGGAAAGAACACGCCCACTGAGCTGACACAGGGAGAGAGCTGCAGCGGAAAGAACACGTCCACTGAGCTGACACAGGGAGAGAGCTGCAGCGGAATGAACACGCCCACTGAGCTGACACGGGGTGAGAGCTGCAGCGGAAAGAACATGGCCACTGAGCTGACACAGGGAGAGAGCTGCAGCGGAAAGTACATGGCCCACGAGCTGTCATAGGGATAGCACTGTAGCTGAAAGGACATGCCGTCTGATTTGTGATTGGGAAAGTTGCAGCAGAAAGGAAATTACCTCTGAGCTGTCTTGGGGAGAGAGCTGCAGCTGAAAAGGGCACACCCCCGGGCTGTGATATGGAGAGAGAGCTTCATTATAAAGGACGTCCCATGAGCTGTTACAGGGAGAGAGCTGTAGAAGAAAAGTCATGCCCCCTGAGCTCTGATAGGGAGACAGCTGCACTAGAAAGAACGCATACCCCGACCTTGGATGTGGAGAGAGCTGCAGCAGAAATCCCCCCCCCCCTCATCTGTGATAGGGAGAGAGCTGTCCCAAAAGGACACACCCCCTGAGCTGTGATTGGAAGTGAGCTCCAGCAGAAAGTGCACACCCCCTGAAAAAGGACACGTCCCTGCAGAGGATAAAATTGGTGCAGACATTGTCCATCTCGCAGCAGGTTTTTCTACAAAGTATTCGATCCGGCATAAATCTCTCTCCCGATAATTTGTTACAAGTCACCTGCACTGATGCATTGTATTGACTGGTTCTCCCAAAAACTGGATACAGTTTCCCCAAGCTCTGTACAAGTCTTTATTTACTGCCAGCAAGCAGATTCTTACAGATGAGAAATATAAATGTGAAGTAAATTAGAAGGTTGTGTCTTTAAGATGTGACCCTGCGGTGGGGACGGGCGCAG
Organism: Bufo bufo; assembly: GCF_905171765.1. NCBI lineage: Eukaryota > Metazoa > Chordata > Amphibia > Anura > Bufonidae > Bufo > Bufo bufo. The sequence continues at coordinate 604,955,552 of NC_053392.1, read as the reverse complement.
CTGTTCCCCGTCCATGTGACATTGTGTTCCCGGCCGCTCTCTTCAGGGCAGTGAATCGTCACTAATTAAGACTTCTGGGATATGTTATGCAGTTGGCGAAGGCCCTTCATACTGGTCTGTTCACCCTGGGGGAAGCTGATGACTACTCTCGGGTCTCGCACCCGCCGTCCATCATAGAGTCATGTGACCTCGCTGCAGGACACGTCTCTGATTTCTGTTAGGTACAGACTGTGCAGAGCGGCAGCCTTATCTATGATCCCGCGGACGATATAGTGCGGATCTGAGTAAACTCGACTGTATTCGTCGATCTAGAGGCCACACTAGAGACAAAATGGCAGATGGCGAGTCGCGCATTGGATGAAAGTGCATCCGGTCTCCATGTTGTATCAGACAGTGTAAAAGTTAAAGGGGCATGAAAAATTCAGGAGCTGTTTATGTGTTTCTAGTGCAGATTGTGCTTTTATTCCTAGCAAGCCACAGGCCTAGTGACCGCATGCCTACATACATTTAGGACTCGTGCACACGAACGTATTTGGTTTCCGTGTCCGTTTAGTTTTTTTGTGGCCCGTATACGGAACCATTTACTTGAGTGGGACCGCAAAAAAAACTGAAATGCATTCTGTTTCCGTATGTCCGCATGTCCGTCCTGCAAAAAAATAGAACATGTCCCATTGTTGTCTGCATTACGGACAAGAATAGAACTGTTCAGTTCCGTAAAATACAGTACACATACAGACGTCATCTAGATCTTTTGCGGATCCGTGTTTTTCGGACCGCAAAATACATACACGGTCGTGTGCATGAGCCCTTATATACATATGCACACGTGCCCATACACTGCATGTACACAACCAGATGTAGCAGGAGCTAAACTCCCCACACCGTTACCGCAGCCCGCCTGTGACAACCGTCATATACTCTGCCAAGCTATGAAGGTGCCTGGAGCGCCATGGTAGGTAATTTAGCGCCTTCTACATCTGAACATACACATATATACATATATCACTGGTGTAGCCGCCATCTGCATCTTTAATAACGCTAGTTATTCCTGTTCCAGCATAAATCCCGGCTCTTGGCCAGAGAAAAACCGCTGCGTGCAGCATTTATGCCGGAAACCGCCCTGGTCACCGTCCCATCCTGTTATAGTCAGTGGGGATCTGGCGGTGTCTGGCAAAGCCAGAAATGGTGAACTCCGGCCAGTTGTTTCCTCCTGGATTTCATAACGCTACAGCTTACACACACGTATGTGTGCAAACACGTACATGCGTACACTAATATGTACATGCGTACACTAATATGTATATACACACATCAGTCTAAATACTTACTAGTGTATGCACACATGCCTGCACGCCTCTTATCACATACATAAGCACTACATACATGCCTGCACACAGTTACAGAGAAGTGCGTCCTGTATGATTTTTTATTTTTATTTTTTTCGTCCTCCCTCTGATCTGCGCAGCTCGTTGTTTGCAGGCCTGAGCAGGAGGAGATATCCTGTCGGGGATATAACGCAAATGCTTTATATAAAAGATAGGATCCAAGGGAATTGATCCTAGAGGTGGACATATAAAACACCTCAAAAAGAGATAGTCGTTAATTTAATTATTTTGTGCAATGGGTAAAATAAGGTACAAGTGTCTATGCAAAAATATGAATAATTTATTATACAATAACTCAGAATACAATCAAAGCTTAATCAATAGAAGAACTCAATAATATGCAATAACACACAGTGATATGCAGTACCCAAAATTCTAACAGAATACCAGCGTCCCACATCACCTCTCAAACATAAAATGTAATACAACAGTCTCAACGACCATTATGAGATATACTCAATAGTGGTGAGGACAGATACAAACCCTTGTTCTGCTCAAACTATGACCAATCTCTGATATCTGGTAGTATTGCTGCATAAGTTATAAATTATCAAGCCTGATATGACTATGGAATGAATATTCCAATCAGAGATTCTCTCTGATATTAATATTGGATCTTTTATTCAGTAATATGCATCTTTGCTGAACAGTGATAATATTGATGTAGTACATGTAACATTACACATCCGCAATAAAGCAGGGAGTTGCTAAATATCAGGCTAATTAATTTAATCAATACTACACATAATACACATAATAAAGTCCAGATGATATGCAGAGTCTAAGGGAAGTCAGCTCAAAGGTCCGTTCTGATCATTGGGATTTTCTCCTGGGTTGTGCTTCCTTTCTTTGTTTCTCTGTGTTTCTGTGTTTTCTGTTGCTCCCTGTTTGTCGTCTCCCCCCCCCTTCATGTGTGTAAGGTTTATGATCACCAACTTATCAGTTAGACACACCTTCCTAACTTTGAGTTTTCCAATCATTGTCTGTTAGGCGTGTACATATGATGATGACTGTGATGTCAAGTTATCACCCAGAATGCATTTCAGCTGTTGGTGCAATGTTACATATTCATACCTAGGTGGCACTATTGCATAAGCTACTAGCATCATCACTATTAAGGGTTAACTGTCCAGGTCTGATTTCTCTTACATTCTATACACATAATATATGGAATCCTAAATCGGATCTAAGGGATTATCTTTGACACATAAACCCATTAAGGCATAGACTTTGTGGCACCATTTAGACTTTTCCCATACTATGAAAATTTAGGTATTGATAAGAATATAATGGACCTTGTACCCTCAGACATGTGTGTTTCCTCTGTTACTCCAACGGTTGATTGTTAGTTAAAATAACACTCTTATTAACAAAATTTTACACTTAAATTCTTTTCATCATGCTTTAGGAGTGTATGCGTTCCTAGTGAGAAATATATAAGATAATAGATGCATCGAAGTCCTTCATAATATTCAACAATACAAAACAATATATGTCCTGTTGATTATCTTATACTTAAAACTTAATGTTCATTATACATATACATCAGATTTTCTGCTTCATCAATAGACATTAAACTGTTGGGGTAATTAGTACCAGATTCGTCTAGAAAATATCCTTATCTCAGTCATAAATGTATAAGGAGACGAGAATGACTCTTCTCAGACTGGTACATCTACAGAGAAGAAATTATATGAACTGTGTCCTCTCCATGAGCCTCTTTCGGCCTACTTTAAAATACATACACAATGGTGAATATAACACAACATGGCCTCTCATAGGTAATCAAATCCACTATAATAGGATATTTTGATATAAATGTTATACACTTATGAAAAGGCACAACAATCCGGAGGACGCGGCCGCTCTCCCTCTGCAGGGTAGAATATCGGGCAGGTTCTTCTGGTATTATGTGTTATGTTGGTGGCTTTATTGCATTTCCAAGTAACGATGTGACTCATTAATCCCAGTGATGTGGGTGATGAAGGCCATTTCATACCAGCGCCTGATGACTGCATTCTGGTGGTGGGGTCATTTGCTTTAGGCCGTGTTCACATGTTGCAGGCATCTGACTGGTCACATGGCAAATTTCACAATTCCTCTTGCTTTGGAGCATTATATGGCAGAACACAGCGTCTTGTCCCTGTATGAAATGCTTTCATCACAATATTTGGCTGAGTTTGCCCCTAGGTGGCAGAGATGCTAAGGTCATCAGTATTAGATCGGCAGGGGTCCGACTCCCGGGACCCCCGAAGATCAGTTATATGAGGAGGCCGTGGCGCAGCCTATTCCTAGGCCAGTGATGTCACGTTCATCGGTCACGTGGCCGAAGCGCAGCTCAGTCCCATTCAAGTGACTGTACCCGGGCTGCAATACCCCCGCCAATCTCATTGATGACCTATCCTGAGGATCTGACACAACACCTCAACCCACACACATGATGTAGGGGTATAAGGAGCTGCCATTTCCTTCCAGCGCTGCTTATCTCCTGGAGAATCGGGTTATCTGCTATCGCTCAGTGAACACATGATGCTTCTTCTAACTGCTGTCCCTTTGTGGTCTCTTGACAGAGAAGGACGGGAAGGCTTTCCACCCAACCTACGAAGAGAAGCTGAAGCTGGTGGCGCTGCACAAACAAGTTCTCCTGGGGCCCTACAACCCGGACACCTGCCCCGAGGTCGGCTTCTTCGATGTTCTGGGCAATGATCGGAGGTAAAGTGCAGTTTGTTTCATTCCTTCCATTCTATGTAACGCATTCACAGTTTCCTATGCGTCTCCATGGTAACCGACTACAAACAAAGCCCTGTGTAGTCTGATCCTGCAGTCAGGCATCATTCCGTCGCTCCACCCACACCCCCCCTCTTCTTCATAACCTACAGATGGAAGGCACAAATCTCTCCTGTACTGATAGTTTGCTGCAGTGTATCAGCACAGGAGTCCAGACTGTGTCCCTCGCAGAGCGCGGTGTAGACCGGATACAAGTATAACAAACTCAAAGTCTGTACAAGTTGACAGCAAGCAGAGTTCTTACAAGTATGGTGTGTTAAAAAGTCATGGTACATTGCTTAAAAAAAAGTGTGCTCCTGCCAAGCGCCGTTCACACTGCGTCTTTGTCCTCATAGGAAAGAATGGGCCACCCTGGGCAACATGAGCAAGCAAGAAGCCATGACGGAGTTTGTCACCCTGCTGAACACCTGCTGCCACCTCTTCTCCCCATACGTCACCTCCCACAAAATAGAGAAAGAAGAGCAAGAGCGAAAGAGGTAACGCCCTGAGTCCTGTAATCCCGCGTAATCCAGGGGACAGGATACCTGCTGGATTATCGGGCGGTTATAGAAACGTGTAGAACTGGTTCACGCCCTTACAGAAGACCAGAGATCTAGTAGAAGGGCTTCTTCACACGTCGCAATATGTTAAAAAAACCAGCGACATGTGAACAAGACTGAAAATATCAATGTCCTGCTGTCTGAGGAAATGTATAAGGTTATGTATGTAGCAGTGCTGTGCCGGATTATTGGTTACCAGACTAAAGGAATTTCACTGTAGCAGTGATTTTTACCGTCTCCCAACATCTGCTGCCCAGATACGGCGTCTGTGTTTTTTTTATTTTTATAGCAATGCCATAATGATCTTACATAATCAGAATCTCCTCCGGGACGGCGATGTCCCCTCGGGAAGGCGGAAAAATACAGCGACCAAAATAGTCCAATTCCCAGGACTCCTTTTGCTTGCCCTCCCCCCACCCTGCTTCAATGGCACCTACGTATGATTACGCTGTTAGTCCTTTAGTCTGGCATCCGGATAGTCCGAGCACTGCAGTGAGGGATTTAAAGGGGAAGCTCTGCAGCCTGTGAATCGCTGGGAACTATTGGAAACCCAGTTTACAGTTTTCACGTGGTTCCCTGAGCCGGGGTCTCCGGCCGTGCGCAGGTCACTGCCGTCCCAGTCTCTCGGGGGGGGGGGGGGGGGGGGGGGGGAACATCTGGTGCCGATGGTGACCCGTTTTAGGCCACCACTTCCAGCAGTCTCTGATCCGGCGGGTCGATCTGTCCTGGAGTCACTGCGTTGAGTCACCAGACGATTATTTTCCACTATTTCATACTTTCCCAGTCAGGATGGTGCAGGATTATAAAATAAAAAAAATGACAGCGTTCTTCAAGAAACAGGACCGCACCTTTCTACAGGGCGTTAGTGGTATTGCAGCTCAACCTCATTTCATTTAATGAAGCTGCAATACCAGATACAGCCCATGGATGGAGGTGGCGCTGGTCCAAAAAAGTCAAGTATAATTATTTTAGATAGCGCCAACAATGTTTGTCATCAAGAATTTACTAATCTTATGGATTCATGATAATACTGAGTGGTGATATACTTATGAGTATTGTTGTTCACTGAATCTGCATCGTGGATAATTTAAAGAAAGAAAAAGTCAACATATTGTATTATGTTATAATATGTATTTATTGTTTAATAAAAACGATTTGATTCAAAAAAAAAGAATTTACTAATCTAGTTTGATTAAATCCTCCCTCATATAATTTCTTAAATCCTATAAGTTCAGCATTACAGAATCCACACTGCAGGGTAAAGCATGGGGGACAGAAGAGCAGTCTGAGACTCTGACGGTATAAGAAGTGAGTTTCATACTCCAGCAGACAATGCAGCTTGGCTGGATTCGCTGATCGTAGCTGGCAGAGCTAAAAAAACTGCCCAGCGTGCATCACCCGGGGGTAGAGCAATGGTTTCCACAGGCTGCCGTCCATGTCTTGTAAAGCATCATCTGCCGATTCTTTTACAGGAGGGAGGAGGAGGAGCGGAGAAGGCGCGAAGAAGAGGAGCGTCAGCGCCTGCTACGGGAGGAGGAGAGGCGGAGGAAAGAGGAGGAGGAGAGACGGAGGAGGGAAGAGGAGGAGAGGATGCGTGCAGAAGATGAGAGGTTTCGAATGGAGCAGCAGAAGTAAGTACTCCCATCAGGAGTCAGCTGTTATATATACGCCTCCAGCACTTCAGCTGTTCTCAAACTACAACTCCCAGAATCCTCCTGCAAGAACAGCCAAGTAAGTTTGCATGCTGAGAGTTGTAGTTTCACAGCAGCTGGAGTGCTGCAGGTTGCTTATCCTCGTACTACGCCCTTCATATGGATATCTTGGGGGATTTTGGAAAGCCTGTAAGGAGCAGCGGCGCCCGCTCTGCTCGCATGACTGGCTGATATATCACGCCGTGTCTCCCTGCAGACGTCTCAGGGGCCAATGTACTCACATTAGTGGATTTGTCTTGTAGCCCTGGGTTGTGAATGAGCCGGGGGCCACCATCATTTTAGCACTGCAGTCACGCTTCAGCTCAAGCTCTGCACAGCAGGAGGCTTCTCAGCAGGAGCGTGCATGGTCTCGCATCTAAATCCCGTTTCCGTTTTCCTCCAGGCAGCAGATCATGGCTGCCCTGAACTCCCAGACCGCCGTGCAGTTTCAGCAGTATGCGGCCCAGCAATACCCGGGGAACTTCGAGCAACAACAGATCCTGATCCGACAACTGCAGGAGCAGCACTACCAGCAGTACATGCAGCAGCTCTACCAAGTGCAGCTCGCCCAGCAACAGGTAGAGGCGCCACCACATAGACCTCCAAAGAGATTCCTCACTGACCCCCCTCCCCAAATCAAGGCTTAGAGCATCTTGGGAGAAAGTGCTGCATTTCACATACAGGTTGTATGATGAATTGCACATGAATTAGATGCAGCGTGCATGAGGATTTGTAGATCAGTAAATCATTTGGAGGCTTTGCTGCACTGAAGTCTGAAATATGGCTGTTCCGGGAGTTGGACTCCTGTCAGTCAGATATCGATGTCCCTGAAAACCCCTTTGTGGCCCACGCAGGGCTGGTCGTCGTAGTGTTGCCCTCTCACACGTATCATCTGATCTCCACCCCTACAGGCAGCCTTACAGAAACAACAGGAGGCGCTGTCAGCAGGAAGCCGCTCTCCAGTAACTTCTCCAGCTAAGGTGAACACGGGAACTGCCACAGGGTCCGGAGAATCCCCCTCGGTCAACGGGCAAACTCATCCACACATAGACAGCTCTGAGACAGAACTGGAGGCCGACCCATTGGAGGACCTGCTGGAGAATGGACCTAAAGGTGCGTCCCCATAGACTACAGCGTCTGATTTTAGGTGTGGACGCAATGTACCTCTAAAGTTGTGTTTATTTGGGGGACAGTCTGTCCATGAGTTATCTGCCCAGCTCTCCTAGATATACAGATGTGGTACCCCGACATGAGGAACATAAGTCAGCCGCTGCGGCGCTTACTCCTCTCGGTACTAGAAATCCCTGCAGGGGGGTACAGGGCGACTTTTGGTTGTTAACGTCTGCTTTTGTCACAGCAGAGTCCACGCCGGTCATCGCTGCTCCTTCTATGTGGACAAGACCCCAAATTAAAGACTTCAAAGAGAAGATCCGGCAAGACGCGGACTCGGTCATCACCGTGGGAAGAGGAGAGGTGGTCACAGTCCGCGTCCCCACACACGAGGAGGGCTCCTATCTTTTCTGGGAGTTTGCCACGGATAACTTTGACATTGGTTTTGGGGTTTACTTTGAATGGACAGACTCCCCAAACACGACTGTGAGTGTGCACGTCAGCGAGTCCAGCGAGGACGAGGAGGAAGATGAAGGTTCGTTACTCTGTGATTATGTTATATGACCCCTTCCTGTTCCCCTGCTGCCTTACTGTAATATTCATAGCGCAGGCTGTCTGCATAGACCCCCAACCCCCTGGTCTTGTCGGGGGATGGGTCTCCACACGCACATCACATTGTCAGGGCCCCTGAGCTGTGCATAGAAATCAAAGGGGCGCTAATAGGACAGTGGTCTCCAGCCTGTCCAGGGTCTTACAAAACTACAACTCTCAGCATGCGCTTTATCCATGGCTGCATGGTTTTGACAGGTTAAACATTAAACCTTCAGAAACTTTTTATCCACCCAGGGAATGGCCTATAAGATCTAAACTGGCGGTCTAAAGAGACTCCCTCCAATCCAGACTATTAGGACGGTCTCAGTGGAAAGAGGGTCTCGCCTACAAAGCGCTTCTCTATTAGGTTATATTAAAGCGGTGGAATCCATGGCAGAAATCCAAGGCTGACCTTAGGATTGTTGCTGAGGACTTGCAGTTATACTTGCCGCAGATTTTGTCCGATTCAATTAGACTAATCCACGTGTGGCAACCCACCACAGATTATAGAAATGAGAAACGAAATATAACACACAGAAGAGGTCGTCTTCTGTGTGTCCCAGGAGATCAGCTGTGTCCCCCTCCTCACTGCCTTGTGCCTAGCTATAAGACAGGTGGCTGCAGCAGGAGCCTCTTCCCTCTGCAGTAGGGCACAAAGATTGAGCCTCAGCCCCTTGCTTAAGTTTCGCCCCCCCCAAGCCAAATATGGAATAGATCAGCAGATCTGTCCCTATGACACTGGCTGACCTGTTACATGTGCGCTTGGCAGCTGAAGACATCTTTGTTGGTCCCATGTTCCTATGTGCCTGCATTGCTGAGAAAAATGAAGTTTTAATATTTGCAAATGAGCCTCTAGGAGCAACAGGGGCGTTACCATTACACCTAGAGACTCTGCTCTCTCTGCAACTGCCGCGCACTCTGCACTTTGACAGGCCCAGGCAGTGAAAACGTCATAATGCCTAGCCCGGGCAAAGGGTGTGACAGTTGCAGAGAGAGCAGAGCCTCTAGGTGTAATGGCAACGCCCCCGTAGCTCCTAGAGACTCATTTCCATATATTAAAACATCATATTTTTTTTCCCCTTCAACCACGAAAGCACCACGAGAGAGAGAGAGGATCTGCCCCCATAGACAGGAAACCTGCAGAATAAAAGGGCGGACACTCTCCTCCCAATTCAGTGTGGTTTCCTGTCTCTGGGGAAGCCTGCAGTTTTCTTTTATGCTGACCCCAGTTTTTAGGCTGGAATTGGGCCTGGGGCAATTCCCAGAGGTAAGAAGCGGCATCGGTTGGTGCGCTGGTGGGGACGAGCAGAGGGAGCATCTTGGGTGCCGGAGCGCTGTGTGCCTGGCGGCGTCGATGATGTGCTAGAGGCACAGACTTCCTGGCCACAGGGGGAGGAGGAGGAGAAGCTTCCGGCAAGGAAATAGGCCGGGGAAAACACGCGGGTGACGTCATCACAGAGCGCCTATGAGAAGAGCGCTCTGTAAGCAGGAGGACTGCGTCCTAATCAGAGTTTCTGGCTTGGCGGTCCGGTGAGGAACATGGAGGAGGAGAAGCGCACTGAGGAGTCTGGAGTTCCTCCAGCCCTGCCACCTCTGAGGGGTATTGAGTCCTGCTTCTCTTCTGATACCCTTATACCTAAATGTGTTTACAGGCAAAGGTCGTTTCAAAAAAGAATAAAGAGTGTGGTCTTTGTAAATCTGTTTTACCGCCTGAGTGGGAGAAGAGGATGTGTCAGAGTTGTGTTGAAAGAACAGTGGCTGAGGAATCGCTGTCAGATCAGAAGTGAATTCCTCTCTATCCTCTAAGAAAGCAGCCGGTGCAAGATATCCAAAGTTGAGACGGAGAAATACCACACAGGAGTTTATTTCATCTCATTCTGAAGAAGATGAAATGCACTCCACCTTATATTGGCATTCTGAAAATCCGTCCCCAGCTTGTTTTGAGGAAGGCGAGATAAGTGGCAAACCATGTTCTCCAATAGAAGATACGGATAGGCTTTTAAAAGCCGTAAGATCCACAATGGGCGTTAAAGAGATAAAAGAACCAAAGTCCATTCAGGATGTTATGTTTTAAGGGTCTAGAATCCAGACACCACAGCGCCTTCCCAGTACGTAAGAATGTATCAGCCTTAATTAAAGGGCAGTGGAAGAAACCGAACAGAAAAGTTTGTTTCAAAAAAACCTTAAGTGAAAATATCCCTAATATAAAGAGGACTGTACTACTTGGGGTAAGGCGCCTAGAATAGATGTAGCTATATCTAAAGTCTCTAGGAAAACGGCCCTTCCCTTTGATGACATGGGAGTACTAAAGGACCCTTAGATGAAAAAGCTGAGTCTTTTTTAAAAGGAGCCTGGGAGGCGTCTCCGTCTTCATTCAGACCAAGTATAGCTTCCACATGTATGGCCCGTTCCCCTATGGTCTGGCTCTCTGAGCTGGAAAGTCAATTAAAAAATGAATATCCCAGAGAAGAAATACTAGCGTCCTTGCCCACTATGAAAAAGGCGGCAGATTTCTTGGCAGATGCTTCGGCCGATTCTGTTAGATTGGTGGCCAGATCTGCCGCTTTATCAAATTCTGCCCGTGGAGAGCTCTGGCTAAAAAAAAACTGGGTTGGTGACGTCCCATCAAAAAACTAGCTACGTGGTATTCCATGTGAAGGGGAATACCTTTTTGGGCCGGCGCTGGATGATCTATTAGACAAAGCTGCGGATAAAATGAAAAGATTTTCAGGGTTCCTTTTCCTTGAGGAATAAATTTAGCCCTCCTTTTCATCCCTTTAGGAATAGCCGAGAAGGAGATAAAAAAAAAAATCAAGGGAGGATAGATTTTTCAGCCAACCCTTTTGGAGACAAAAAGAAACAGGATCAGCAATGACGCCAATATTCCGGTAGGGGGCAGATTAAAGCCGGGTCCCAGCCGGGTCCCAGATTTCTTGCAACTCGTGGATTCTAGACACTATTCTCACCGGACTAAAACTAGAATTTCGTATGGTCCCTCCAGTAGAATTCTTAATAACAAAAATTCAGACTTCGGCTCAAGGAATTTCTGCTATGAAGAAAGTGGTACCAGAAAATCGGTTTTAGTTCCTGTGCCAAAGCGAGAAGAAGGCAAAGGATTTTACTCCCCTATTACTTGTAAAAAAAAACTGGATGGTTCTTTCAGAACAATAATAAACTTAAAGTTCCTACAGATAAAAAAAATTAGAAATGGATACTATAAGATCAGTAATGACCTTCCTCCTCACTGTTTCATGGCAGGACTCAATCTCAGGGATGCATACTATCACGTTCCAATCTTCCTCGGACATCAAAAATCAAAAAAACTCCAAGGGTCTTCACAAAAATAATAGCAGAGATGGCAGCTCATACAAGAGAAATATCTATTCTTTTTATACCATACCTGGATGATTTTTTAATAGTAGGAAAAACAGAGGAAGCCTGTGGAAGAGCGGTATCAGAAATTCTAGACCGGTTAGGCTTGGTCTTTAAACCTAGAAAAGTCAAAGCCTCTTCCTTCCAGAATTCAGACTTTTTTGGGATTGATCCTAGACTCATCTTCCCAGAAATGTATGTTGCCAGAAGAAAAGGTCAGTCATATTCAGGAGAGAATCAGAAATCTAACCAGAAACCCAGTGGTCTCTGTGAGGAAGGGAATGTCTATCTTGGGGTCCCTCACGTCATGTATCCCGGCGGTAAGATGGGCACAACTTCAGGGTTCTCCAGTGGGAAATCCTTTAGATTCAAAAATAAGAATCTCAGACCAAACTCTCCTGAGCTTAGCATGGTGGTTAAAGAGAAAAAACTTGATTCAGAGAGTTCCATGGAGGTTAGAAGACCTGGTATGTCTAACCATGGATACAAGCCCCTGGGGGTGGGGGGCTCATATTCAGGAGATCTCCCTTCAGGGTCTTTGGGGGGGGGGGGGGGGGGAAATGTCCAAAAAGGGGGATCCTCCAACCTAAAAGAACTGACTGCATTAGGTCTAGCAATGAGGAAGTTTTCAGGTATCCAGTTTAAAGAAATTCCCTCTTCTGCTCCCATTCATCTAGTTTTAGAATTTCTTCAAAAGGGATAAGAACTAGGTCTGGCAGGTAGTACCTAAAAAAGTTTCGGCTCTTTCTGCCTTGTTTGATCAAGATATTGCAGGATGCACGTGGGTTTCAAGAATCTTTAGAGCAGTAGCCAGATCCACCCCGATAACCTCCCATAGAACCCCTCCATGGGACCTAAACTTAGTTTTAAATGCCTTGACTCAGCCACCGTTTGAACAGTTGGATACCAGCTCCATTAAATGTCTTACCTTGAAATCATGTCCTCTAATAGCATTAACTTCAGCTCGTAGGGTTAATGAAATCCAAGCCATATCCATTAACCCTCCATACACCACTATTTTGGAAGATAAGGCGTTGATTCGTCCGGATCCCGCTTTTATTCCAAAAGTAGCTTCCAGTTTTCATAGGTCTCAGGAAATTGTCCTTCCTACTTCCGAGGTCAGAAGAAGAAAAGTCGCTTCATTGATTGGATGTAAGAAGAGCTTTGATTAATTATTTATCTGTCTCGCACTGAAACCTGGCGAAAATCTTCTTCACTCTTTTTGTCCTCTTCCAAGGATTAAATAAGGGAAAGGCGGCCACCAAAGGTTCCATCGCAACGTGGGTGTAGCATGTAAAAATAAAATTGTGTGTATTAAGTTGAAAATTGTCGGTTATCTAAACATTATGTGGGCGGACTTCCTCCGATGCTTGGATATCACACTGGATTGGGAGGAGAGTGTCCGCTCTTTTATTCTGCCGGTTTCCTGTCTATGGGGACGGATCGTCTCTCTCTCTCATGGTGCTGTCGTGGGTTCTGGAAAATCCAATTACCGGTGAGTAATCATAATTTTTTGCAGCAATGCGCGGGCACATATATGAACATGGGACCAACACAGACGCCTTCAGCTGCCAAGTGCACATGTAACAGGTCAGCCACAAACCTGCTGACAGATGCCCTTTAACCCTCTGTTCTCTGCAGAACTTGACTTGTCTGATCATAACTGACCATAAGACCCCTTTAACCATCTGTTTTAGCTCTTCTCAGTCGTCTTGTAGCCTGACCTCCTTCCTGACTCTTGTCTCCTCATTACAGAAAACCCCAACAACGAAGAGAAAGCCAAAAAGAACGCCAGCAAGCCTCAGCTGGATGAGATTGTGCCGGTCTACAGGCGGGATTGTCACGAAGAGGTGTACGCCGGCAGCCACCAGTACCCCGGACGGGGGGTCTACTTGCTCAAATTTGACAACTCTTACTCCTTGTGGCGTTCAAAATCTGTGTACTACAGAGTGTACTATACTAGATAAAGGAGGGTGGGGAGGGGCCACAGGTCAGGTGGGAGGGGCCAGGGCAGCGAGTCGATCACGTGTTGCTGGATCCTTTTCAATCAGTGTTGTCTCCCCATTTCTCCTCTTTCCGTCATGTGGCGGACGGCGGCTCTTGGCGCAAAACTAATTCAAGCGTGCTCTGATTTAACCCTTTCAGTGTCACAACACCCCGTGACAGCGAAAGGGGTTAAAAGAAAAAATTTGGCTGCGCCCGCACCTTTTTGGTTTTTGTCTTCACACCTGTATGGAGTTCTTAATTATTATTCTTATTTTAAGTGCGCCTCGCCGGCATCTCATGATCTGTTCATAAGACAAATGTGCATGGGAAGCGCCACCAGGGGGGGATGGGCGTCCCCTCTGTCATCTTGTTTGGTACCAGGGTAATGAGTGCCCCCCCCCCCCTTAGGACTGGTAAATGTCTATGCAGGCTCTGCATGGAGGAAGGTATGGAGTGTGCATAGGTCTATGCGTCATCACTAGCTCAATACTGATAGTTTCTTCTCCGCTGCAAAGTCAGAGACTCTCTGGTGTCCGCCGCCAGCAGGGGGCGTCGGAGGGTTGTGGTGGAAGTCTATCTGTTCTCTCATCAATCAGTCTATGATTTTGTCTCGATCTCGTACTATGTAAAATATGTAACAATATGAAAGATGGTTTATAATTATAATAATAATCGTATGGAATAATCTGTCCTGTGTCATGTAAAGTGTCTGGTGTAAGCACTACACCTCCCACAATGCCACGCAGCGGAGCATGTGCTGTCTTAGACGGTGTTGCAGCAGGGGGTGCGGAGGGTGGAGTCTGAGAAAGGAACAGAAAATCAGCAGAATTGTGAGTGCAGCTCTGGATGTGACATGTTTGCAGGTTTTTGCATTGTTTAGATAGATTTGACCTGTAAAATGCTGTACAGCAGAGCTGCTCCAGTATGTTGTGTTATCGTATAGGGGAGGAATCGGCAACCTCTGGCACTCCAGCTGCTGTGAAACTACAACTCCCAGCATGCACACTTGCGCGACGGTTCTTGTAACTCCTATAGAAGTGAAAGGAGGATTCTGGGAGTTGTAGTTTCAGAACAGCTGGAGTCCCGGAGGTTGCTGATCTCTTGTCTAGGGGAAGGCACGGTAGGGTAGATGTCAGCGCCACGGTCTCCTGCTGTTGCACAATTATAACTCCCAGCATGCCCTGACAACCTGTGGCATGCTAAGAGTTATAGTTTCACCATAGTTGGATAGTCCAAACTGCTTTTTAAATACTGACTTGCACTAATACTTTTTATTTAAATGCTGGTTTTCTATGAAGGGGTTAAATTGATGTCCGAAGTCAAGGACGACAATATGGCCACCAATACATGTACAGTAAGGTTGTCGCCTGGCTTTCTTAGATCCCTGAACATTAAAAGGGTTTTCTGAAATTTTAAAACTGATGAACTATCCTGTGGAAAGGTCATCAGTATCTGATCGTTGGGGTCCGACACCCAGGACCCCCGCCGATCAGCTGTTTTGATAAGGCAGCGGCGCTCCTGAGAGCACAGCGCCGTACATTGTCTAGTGGTCATGCTTGGTATCGCACTCAGGGCTGCGCTGCTCCTAGGCCTCGTGAACGACTAACGTGACATCACTGGCCTAGGAAAAGTAGTGAGAAGGGTGCGGCACTACTGCTGGTGCCTTCACAGCTGATCAGCGGGGGGCCGGACCCCCACCGATAGGATAGGTCATCAGTATTGAATTGTCAGAAAACCCCTTTAACGAGGCAGATCTAGAGCCTGGGAAAGCTGGGTGACGAGTCTGACGACCTACGTGGGAGCAGTCATGGTGCCTATATTGGTCATCACCCAGCTTTTCCCAGAAACAGATGTAAGAAAAGAACGGCTGAATAACATTTTGTAATACTTGACAGAACATTATATAATTTCTGTTGTATCTGCAGTAATTCCTGGAAGGAAGTGCAGTATTATACTGCTGGATGGTCAGGCAGTGCGAGTGCCAGCTGACGGACGCTGCAAACTGAATGAGGGAGGAATTCGGTTCTATTGATTATCGGCACAACATCCCTGATTACACAGGAAGACGTGCCGCCGACAAACGAGCTGCTTGATTACACGGGCCCATTATCAGGAAGGAGCGTCCCTATAAACCCTTGTTCCTGATAATTAGCCCAAAAATCGTGAACTCTAAAAGGGCCCCCTGCAATTTCTGGGGTGACCCTAGGAGCAGTAGGTTTCAGTGGAAGACATATTGTAGGGATTTCTAACAGAAGGGATTAGACAGCTGCTGCTCAGACCGGTAACAGCCTGGGTGGTCTGCGAGATTACTGTGGGATGGGTACAGCCTTGCCACGCTGTGGCCACCGGCAGACAAGTTTGTCTTGAGACAATCCCTTTATCCTTGTAGCAGTCACATCTCGGCGGACGATCACTGACCCGGTTTTTGCTATTGAGTTCAATGTATGTTGCATGCAGGGAGCTCCCCCTAGTGGTGGTATGTAGAAATATTACGAAAGGAATTCACATAGAATGAAGACGGCATGATGCGGAAATGTGGAGAATCTGTTGTAGGGATTGTGTAAGATACCCTTGGTGGGGATAGAAAGCAGATGACCCCCATGAATGAGCCCTCACTGATATCCCCTATTAGTCATTTCTGCAATAAGCATCTCTTGATTGTGTCCATGCTGTTCCCTGACGCTCCATCCGTTTCAAAGGGCACATATAATACTTCATTACCGAGTCTTTACAGAGGTCTGAAATCTTCACCGGATCCCAGCCGACTAGTCGAAGAGGCGTGAAAGGAGCTGCTGCATGTGGAACGCCTAATTTCTGCATCCCACTTTCAGGGGCTTCTGCATACTGACGGTTTCCCTTTAAGACTTGCATTCGGATCCATGTACAACGAGGGTTCCACAAACCGTATACTGTACATAAAATACGCTGCTCTACTACGGAGCCCCTGTTCAGAGCAGCCTGCCAGTGACGGGCGTTAACCCTTTACTCGTTCCGGTTTTATTTTGTGACCGTCTCGTCGCATTGCCTTTTGAGCTGTTCGGTGATAACAGGACAAGTGCAATTTAAAGGAGTGAAATCGCTCAAATCCTCTATTTTAAAATGGTCATACTGACACGACTCTCTGTATATTCCTATACTTTGTGTTTTGATATCGGTTTGTTGGAAGGACGTGTCATACACTGTAAATTTAGTTCTTATAAGGAATAATTAAGTTTATCTTCATTAAAGACTGAATTCTCTCCTTTTTGATTTCTTATGATGTAAAGTGTGTCCAAGAGTCTTCATTACGGTGTGCATCCATTTTCTGGCCGCGGATCCGTTTTGCATCAGTTTTTAATGTCAACCCCTTTTTATTATCAATAATTTAAACTAACAAACCAATGAAACTGTTGTAAAAGTTGTTTATTAATATATATTTTACACATGAATGAAAATAACTATAACTTTTTAAAATGTATCAACAACCAATAAAAATTATTGTTGAAAAAAAAAAAAAAATGGATTTAGTTCCGGGATGTTGTTTTTACATCCCAACCCCTGGAAGTGCCCATAGTATATTGTGCGCCCCCCCCCCCCCCCCCCCCCAAAAAAAAGTGAATAATTGCCCACATAGTGCCGCCTCAGTATATATAATGCCCTCCCACTGTTGACAGAGCCATTAAAAAAAAAATCTATATATGTCATTAACGAACAGATATACTCCACTTTTTGGCGTATATCTGTCGCAGATTGTGGTACAAAGGTTATTTGTGCCGTACAACTTTTTCGCCTTTTCTGCTGCTCACGCCAAGTCTAAAAAAAAAAAGGAAGTGGGTATGGGCAGGGAAAAGGGTAGGCCCGCAGCGCCGTTTCATATTTTCTATGCCTGTTTTAGGCGTAGAACATGATCTAAATGTATGCCCACATAGGAGCTGACATAGATTTAGACAAGTCTAAAGTCCGCCAGCGGATGAACCGCCAGCGCAGGAGGGATGAAGACGGCACACTCGCTCCTCACTGGAGGCAGCAGGACCTGCGCATGTGATGTCACTGTGCTTGGAACGTCGGGTCCTAAAGCCTGGAGCGAGTGTCCACACACAAGTGGATGTTTTTTTTTTTCCATTTTAACCCTTGAATGGCATTTGTCTGCGCTCGTCTAAATGGCCGTTAAAAATGGTCCCATTGATTTCAGTGGGGGTCCGACTGGCCATGAAAACTGGCAAAAATAGGACAAGCTTTTTTTTTTTTTTTTTAAATGTGAATAGCCTCTTTGACTTCAATTGTCAACACGGGTGTTTTTCACTGTTGTGTGAATTTAGCCTAACTGTACCTATGCTTTATTAGGGGATATGGCACTTCTGTGCTATTCCATACTGCAAGGAAAAAGAAAGGAAAAAAATATATATACAGTTGCAAGAAAAAGTATGTGAACCCTTTGGAATGATATGGATTTCTGCACAAATTAGTCATAAAATGTGATCTGATCTTCATCTAAGTCACAACAATAGACAATCACAGTCTGCTTAAACTAATAACACACAAAGAATTAAATGTTACCATGTTTTTATTGAACACACCATGTAAACATTCACAGAGCAGGTGGAAAAAGTATGTGAACCCTTGGATTTAATAACAGGTTGAACCTCCTTTGGCAGCAATAACTTTAACCAAACGTTTCCTGTAGTTGCAGATCAGACGTGCACAACGGTCAGGAGTAATTCTTGGCCATTCCTCTTTACAGAACTGTTTCAGTTCAGCAATATTCTTGGGATGTCTGGTGTGAATCGCTTTCTTGAGGTCATGCCACAGCATCTCAATCGGGTTGAGGTCAGGACTCTGACTGGGCCACTCCAGAAGGCGGATTTTCTTCTGTTTAAGCCATTCTGTTGTTGATTTACTTCTATGCTTTGGGTCGTTATCCTGTTGCAACACCCATCTTCTGTTGAGCTTCAGCTGGTGGACAGATGGCCTTAAGTTCTCCTGCAAAATGTCTTGAAAAACTTTGGAATTCATTTTTCCTTCGATGATAACAAGCCGTCCAGGCCCTGACGCACTTTCTCCATTTATAGACAATTTGTCTTACCGTGGACTGATGAACAGCAAGGCTTTTGGAGATACTTTTATAACCTTTTCCAGCTTTATGCAAGTCAACAATTCTTAATCGTAGGTCTTCTGAGAGCTCTTTTGTGCGAGGCATCATTCACATCCGGCAATGCTTCTTGTGAACTGGTGTGTGTTTTTTTATAGGGCAGCTGTAACCAACACCTCCAATCTCATCTCATTGATTGGACTCCAGTTGGCGGACACCTCACTCCAATTAGCTCTTGGAGATGTCATTAGTCTAGGGGTTCAGATACTTTTTCCACCTGCACTGTGAATGTTTACATCAGGCATCCTCAAACTGCGGCCCTCCAGCTGTTGTAAAACTACATGGTGTGTTTGTGTGTTATTAGTTTAAGCAGACTGTGATTGTCTATTGTTGTGACTTAGATGAAGATCAGATCACATTTTATGACCAATTTGTGCAGAAATCCATATCATTCCAAAGGGTTCACATACTTTTTCTTGCAACTGTATATATATATATATATATATATATATATACACACATACACACACCTAAAGAATTATTAGGAACACCATACTAATACGGTGTTGGACCCCCTTTTGCCTTCAGAACTGCCTTAATTCTACGTGGCATTGATTCCACAAGGTGCTGATAGCATTCTTTAGAAATGTTGGCCCATATTGATAGGATAGCATCTTGCAGTTGATGGAGATTTGAGGGATGCACATCCAGGGCACGAAGCTCCCGTTCCACCACATCCCAAAGATGCTCTATTGGGTTGAGATCTGGTGACTGTGGGGCCATTTTAGTACAGTGAACTCATTGTCATGTTCAAGAAACCAATTTGAAATGATTCGAGCTTTGTGACATGGTGCATTATCCTGCTGGAAGTAGCCATCAGAGGATGGATACATGTTCTCATTCTGTTTACGCCAAATTCGGACTCTACCATTTGAATGTCTCAACAGAAATCGAGACTGATCAGACCAGGTAACATTTTTCCAGTCTTCAACAGTCTAATTTTGGTGAGCTTGTGCAAATTGTAGCCTCTTTTTCCTATTTGTAGTGGAGATGAGTGGTCCCCGGTGGGGTCTTCTGCTGTTGTAGCCCATCCGCCTCAAGGTTGTGCGTGTTGTGGCTTCACAAATGCTTTGCTGCATACCTCGGTTGTAACGAGTGGTTATTTCAGTCAACGTTGCTCTTCTATCAGCTTGAATCAGTCGGCCCATTCTCCTCTGACCTCTAGCATCCACAAGGCATTTTCGCCCACAGGACTGCCGCATACTGGATGTTTTTCCCTTTTCACACCATTCTTTGTAAACCCTAGAAATGGTTGTGCGTGAAAATCCCAGTAACTGAGCAGATTGTGAAATACTCAGACCGGCCCGTCTGGCACCAACAACCATGCCACGCTCAAAATTGCTTAAATCGCCTTTCTTTCCCATTCTGACATTCAGTTTGGAGTTCAGGAGATTGTCTTGACCAGGACCACCCCCCTAAATGCATTGACGCAACTGCCATGTGATTGGTTGACTAGATAATTGCATTCATGAGAAATAGAACAGGTGTTCCTAATAATTCTTTAGGTGAGTGTTTGTATATAAATAGAAAAATAGAGCAGCACTCCAATGTGGTGAACAGTGGTGACACGTTACCACTGGGTGAATAAACAGCTTTCTTTTTTCACCACATTGGAGTGCTGCTCTATTTTTTTATTCATATCATCCTGGGACGCTATTCCCACTGGAGCTTGCACCCAACTTCCCCATTTCAAGGTTGGTGCTGCCATTCATTACATTATATATATCTATCCTGGCCTAAAGGACACTCTTTACCTTTGGATATATTTGACGTACGTATCAAGAACTTTCTAGGTGCATACACCAAACGGGCATTGGTAGCCCGACATTACGGACAGCTCTGGTTCCCATGACAGACTCATTAAGGGAGCGAAGGGGTCTTCACTGCCAGCGACGTTGGCTCTATGACTGCTAATATGGCTGACCATGGTAAACAGAAGGTGGAGAAAATCTGGAAGACAACAGCTGCTCAGACAAGAAAAAGATGTGGCAACCCAGGCTGTCTTACCCATTGATCACAGTTGAAAGGGGCTTATCCCATGAAAAGTATTACTATGCAATGAAGTATTAGTGTGAGGTTTTTATGTATGTTACATTTGCCTCTCTGGTAGCGCCCTCTGTTTTTTATCCTGTGGTCAAAATTCAGGTCCACCTTCTTTTGTAGTCAGGAGTGGACCTGACATGCCCAGTAGCTTCCCTGCTCCCATCAGTTCCAGCATATTGTTCTCATATTAAAGCACCCCGGACGCCTTCCATTCGTTCATCCCTACGTCTACAGTCATAGAAATATATACGGCAGCGCTATCTCTCTACACAGTGGAAGGAAGGGGTTAACAAGAGCTGCCTGCAGTGCACTCCTGGGAGGCGCAGGTCCTTGATTGTCACATGGGATGAGCTGATGCCCTCCCACAGAAAGAGAAGAGATCCCAGCTGCAGATGGGTGAGTTAGGCTACATCTGATCGATAGTGAAAAATGGGTATTTTCAGAATTATTGCCGTCTGTGGAGCCATTCACATGTACTATTTTTTGGGCCTTTTTGAGGGCCAAATGGACCCCATTTAAAATATAACTTTTAATATGTCTGTTCTCCCAAGAGGGAGTAAAAGACCCCTTACAAACAAAAAAAACACAAAAGACAGACAAGGCCCCTGGAGAGAAGTGCCACGTGTGTATAGCTACGGACACATCCAGGTGCCGTCCTCCCTAGGCCTGTGGTAGGTGACACGAGGGCCTAAGATGGAGGACGCATATGATTCCTAGTGTCTAAAAAGGATAAGACGGTAGGAAGTCAGGTATGTGTCCGTAGCTATACACACGTGGCACTTCTCTCCAAGGGCCTTGTCTGTCTTTTGTGCTTTTTTGTTTGTAAGGGGTCTTTTACTCCCTCTTGGGAGAACAGACATATTAAAAGTTATATTTTAAATTGTTACTGCTCCCCTTCGTTACATATACTTTACTCTTTGAGCGGTACCCAGGTGAACTGCCCCTGCAGCCACATATCCTGGGAAGACACCAATTATATTACCAAATGGACCCCATTAATATCAGTGGGCCCATCTGATGACCGTTAAAGAAAATCTGTACATCCATCTAACATTTCATCTGTACTTTCGCACTCTATTTGCTATGTAAATGAGGTCCAAAGTGCCCAGCAGGGCGTCACCAACTATTTAACCTCTAGCATTACCCCCCCTTGCGCTTTCCACTCTGCTCCTCTTAGACATCACTATTTCCCTTCACCTTTCCCGCCGCATCAGCCGGCGCCTCACTGAAAACTTGCACAGGCGTAGAGCGTAAATGTGCCTGCGCAGTGCCTTCCCTGCACTGGGCATTGGACTCGCTGTAGGTAGGTACAGTGCATGCGGGCACATATGAACATGGGACCGACACAGATGTCTTCAGCTGCCAAGCGCACATGTAACAGGTCAGCCAGTGTCATAGGGACAAAACTGCTGACAGATGCCCTTTAAAGAGGAGCTATCAGCATGATCAACCTATTAAACGTGCTTTTGTCTGTATGTTCAAGAGTTGCAGAGATAACAGCATTTTATCCATATGCAAATGCGCCAGGAGGCGGGGCTGAACCCTTGGAGCACTAGTTTTGTAACACCCCCTGGGCTCTGCACACTCCCCCTCCCCTTGATTGACAGGGCTTCACATGCTGAGGGCAAAGCGGTGTCCTACAATCTACATATCATACACTCACTATGTACTACAGCTTCACCACACCCAGATCTGTTCAGAAAGCGAATCTACATATCACTGCTTTATTCACAAGCACAACATATGATTATAAAGACACCAGAAATACGTGTTACCTGATAGCATAGGAAAACTATCCCTCTCTGTGTGTTATTCCTATAGCTTAGTACCTGGTTTTGTATATAGAAATCCAACCTAGAAGTCCCATTCTGTCATTTCTTTTTTCCTCTCTCATTCAACCTGTAAGAAAAGGCTAAATAATATATAATCATACAATAGGCCAATAAAAGGCCTCACTATATTGAAAATTAAGTTTGTTTTATTTCCTTAGAATTTGATCATTTGCATATGAATAAAATGCTGATATCTCTGCAGCTCTTTACCATACAGATAAAAGAAAGGTATTGTTTTAATCATCATGATCAACCCTACCAGCCAGTATGCCTGGTTTAATAGGGTTGATCCTGGTGCCTCTTTTGAAACAGACGGTCAGAAAATGGATGCAAAATGGCCATGAAAATATGACGACAGTGTATCTAGTTTTTAATGGCATTTTTTTTTTTTCTTCACTGTCATGTGAATGTAGCCTAAGCAAGCGAAAAAGTGGTGAAAAGGGCACTGAAGAGCAGCATTTCTGCATGGATTGATTTACATTTAGGGCTCATGCACATGGCCATTGCAGTTTTTGCACTCTGTAAAACACAGTCCATGTGCGTTATGCATTTTCCAGAACGGAAGTCGGCCCCAATGTCCGTAATGTGGACAAGAATAGGACATGTTCTATATTTTTGCAGCCCATTGAAGTAAATGGGTCTGATCCAATCCACATTTTTTTTCCAATAAAGGAATTCAAGAGGGGCCTGGATGTGTTTCTGGAGTGTAATAATATTACAGGCTATAGCTACTAGAGAGGGGTCGTTGATCCAGGGAGTTATTCTGATTGGAGTCGGGAAGGAATTTTTTATTCCCCTAACGTGGGGAAAATTGGCTTCTACCTCTCCGTTTTTTTTTTGCCTTCCTCTGGATCAACTTGCAGGATGACCGGCCGAACTGGATGGACAAATGTCTTTTTTCGGCCTTATGTACTATGTTACTTGTGTGTGCATGAGCTCTAATGGTGAGCATTAATCCAGATACTTTAAGGATAATCGGTTCTCAAGCGGAGGACTGCATCGGGCACGCTTTCAACAGTGAAGGTAGGTAAAAAATATTTACTGGGGTCACTGGTTGTCAATATGACGACACCAGTATGGGAAAACCACCACTGCTGGGTCTTGTGTGCTGTATGCCCCCTGCAGGTATTTTCTTTTCTTTTTCGGCGGGTAGATCTGAGTAGAAACTCGCAGACCCATTCACATAAATGGGTCCGCGATCCCTCCGTTCCGCAAAAAGATAGAGCATGTTCTATCTTTTTGCGGAGGAACGGAACGCCAGAAAGCGCTTCCGTTCTGCATCTGCGGATTTGCAGACCCATTGAAATGAATGAGTCTGCATCCATGATGCGGAATGCACACAGACCGGTGCCCGTGTATTGTGGATCCGCAAATGCAACGAGCCCTAAAGTAGTAAAAAATAAAAAAGTTTTCCAAGAAGTATTCCATTATAAGTCGCTCTTTAGCCTCTTGCGGGGAGCAGTCAGGCCGGCGCGCGCACTCTCCACCCCATGCTCAAATCTCCTCTCCTGATTGGGCAGGCTAGCACGCTCTCCACTATGTCGTGATGCGCACAGTGTCAGAATGTAGTACGTGGAGGCGCGCACTATTCCTAAGACTGTGCGCATCAGGTCACAGTGGAGAGCAGCAACGGTGCCCAATTAAGAGAGGTAGGCGATTTTACTTTACATTTTAGAACTGAGCATTGGGGGTCTGACCTGAGCATGGGGCGTCTAAGTACTGAGGGACTGACATTGGGAGTCCGATTTGTGCTGTCTGATCTGAGCATTGGGGGTCTGATGACGATTGGGGGTCTGCTAAAAACATTTTTTTTCTTAGTTTTCTCCGCTAAAACCTAGGTGCGTCTTATAGGGCAACAATATGGTGACTCCTGTGTAAATTTATAGCTTGGTGCTCCTGGTAGTCATACGTTTTTTATTTTTCCCCCGGCTCTTTGTGTCAGTAAGGCCTCATGCACACGACCGTGCCGTTTTTTTTTGCGGTCCGCAAAAAACAGAAGCTTCCCGTGTGCCTTCCGCAATTTGCAGAACGGGCGGCCCATTGTAGACATGCCTATTCTTGTCCGCAAAACGGACAAGGATAGGACATGCTATATTTTTTTTTGCGGGGCCTCGGAACAGAGCAACGGATGCGGACAGCACACGGAGTGCTGTCCGCATCTTTTGCGGCCCCATTGAAGTGAATGGGTCCGCATCCGAGCCGCAAAAACTGTGGCTCGGATGCGGATCAGAACTACGGTAGTGTACATGAGGCCTTAGATTGGCCACCCATGCCTTAAAGGAACACTCCAGTCAAACCTTCTTACCTGTATTATGCCCAGTGCAGAGCCTGAGGGGGTGGAGCATGACAAGGGGAGACGCCATAGAAAGAATCCCTGCTATGTTCCTTCCCGCCCCGGTGGCAGACCCTCTTTAGGCGCACAAGTCATGTGACCGCCTCCAATACACAACAGCATCCCAGGAATCCAGTAACAGAACATTTCCTTTAATGGCTGTTTTATAATAATAATAATTATAATAATAATACAAAAGTGAACGTTCACACTGAAGCCTTAAAACCCTATTGCACATTAAACAGTATTTTCTCCATACAAAACAATTTCCTTCTCACATATGAACTCAACAGAACGGTGCAGATTCTCTGCAGAACCTTAGGCGCCATTCAGACGGTCAAAATGGGGCTGCATTTTGTATTCCGTCCGGCTGAAGTGACCCGATCACCGCAGAACCACATGGTGATCTAAGTTTGGTACAACTGAACCTCGGGGGTGGAGTTTAGTCTTGCAGCCATACAGATGCTAAATTGCAGCCCTATTGTGGTCGTCTGACTGGCCTCTTAACAAGACACAACAAGAGACAAACAAATGGACATGAACACTGAAGTCTCTGCTCCAGGAACAGAGGAATATATTAAATCTCCTCCATATAATCAGAGCCCTGCTCCGTGGGGGAGTTGCACTTCTAGAAAGTTATGCAAGCACGTCAGCCGCCATCTCCTCCACCTCAAAGGCCTCCTGCGGTATAGCGCCTTGGTTCTTTAAATGAAAAAAAAAAATAATATAATAATTACAGTTAGAAAAACAAGCTATACATTCGCTTACAAAAAAGAACACGCCTGTAAAAACTGGACCCACATGATGGACCGGGTGTTGCATACCAAAACGTGTTAAGCTACTTTCACACCAGCGTTTTTGCTGGATCCGTCAAGGATCAGCAAAAACACTTCCGTCATGATAATACAACCGTCTGCATCTGTTCTGAACAGATCCGGTTGTATTATCTTTTAAATCCCCATTGACTTACATTGTGAGCCATGACATATCAGTCTTGCTCTGCACCACATTGCTTGCAGCGTTATTCTGTCCGCAATGGGGACGCAACCAAACGCATTCTGGTGCATTCCGTTTCGTTCAGTTCCCATTGACAATTAATGGGGACAAAACGGAAGCGTTTTCCCCTGCTATTGAGATCCTGTGACGGATCTCAATAACGGAAAGGGAAAGCGCAAGTGTGAAAGCAGGCTTATATACTGGTGACAAATACTCATAAAGGAGTTTTTCGGGTGTTTAATATTGAGGACCTATCCTCAGGACCTGAAAAGGCCCGTGAGCGCCACAGGCTCCTTGCAGCTCACCAAGCACAGCGCCGTACATTGTATAGTGGCTGTTCTTGGTACTGCAGCTCAGGCCCATTCACTTGAATGCGACTGAGCTGCACCTAGGCCAGTGATGGCTAACCTCCGGCACTCCAGCTGTGGTGAAACTACGACTCCCAGCATGCTCCGTTCATTTCTAAGGACTCCGGAGAACAGCCAAGCAAGTGTGCATCTTGGGAGTTGTAGTTTTACCACACCTGGAGTGCCGGAGGTGAGCCATCACAGCTGATCGGTGGGGGGTGACCGGTGTCGGACCCCCGCCGATCAGATATTGATGGTAGTTTTATGGAATTGAAACTTAAATGGCTGGAGAATATGGATGTGATGAAGGAGGTGGTGGTTTTACTCTGCCCAGGACCCCCCTCTACGAGCCAGAACAGAGAGCTAATCTAGGTGATCAGGGCTGTATGTTACATTGTGCACAACGATCTTCAATTAGTTCTTCTACAACAATTTAATAGACATTGGGGGAATTTATCATATGGGTTCTCTTAGTTTTCTGCTCTACAAAAGTTGCAAATTTTTACGCAAGCCATATCTGAACCCAAATTTGTGACCTTATTAAGATTATGGCCGTCAGGGCACATTCACACATCCATGCGGATCCCAAGCTTTCGACGGACAATATACGGATACTCCACGAGGCGGTCCTTGATTATGCCGTGCTGACGCAGGCGCATGACCCGCTACAAACTGATACACTGTAACAAGCCCCACAGCTGCGTCAGTGAACAGACTGTGAGCTCCAATGGGCACAGGTAACGTATATACAGCGAGACGTGTGGGGCTATCAGAATTAGTCAATTAAAATACATAAAAAGGAGCAGGACCGGGTTTTCTTTGTATATAAAGCATGCATGCTTCAGGTTGCTTTCAGCAAGCAGAGATCTTGAAAATGGCGAGTAACCAGAACAAAGTCTATTAGTAAGCTGGAGAACGTTCCCCTATACCCAGTCTATAGAGAATATTCATACCCAGAACTGCCGAACACACATTATAGGCTTATGGGGTAGTGGCCGCAAAGCCGCCACACTGAAAAATATGGAAAAGGGGGTCTGCAGAAATTCCCCCCCGCTGGCACTAATTTAGGTGACACTAGAGGAGCTGTACCCTCTGGACCAAGCCTTTTTATGGTGCAGGTTCCCAGGAGATACATGTATGATCCAGTGGTTCTTCAGGGTGAGGACTGATATTTACAGCAGCGATCTGCTCTGGCCAGTAGAGGGCAGCACTGATCTGAGGAACCCCCTCCCTCTCCGTTTCTAACCCTTGATAGGACACATAGCAGAGAACCGTCCTTTATCGTTAGACTTCACAGACTCTGCAGGTTGAAGCTTTTCCTCTCTGTTCAGTGGAGACAGTCAGCAAGTAGACAGGTTAGTAAAGTCATATACCTTCAGGAGATTAAATGTTTCCTTTGCTTTCTGAATATCCCAGTTGTTGTCCTCAAGACATCTGTACAGAAAAGAGCAAAACACCTCACACATGGCTTGTCGGAGACATGGGACACAAGGTCGCTTCCTGCCATGTTCTCCCAGGTGCAGTGGTGTCGTGCAGACCTTGTGCATATCAGTACATGTAAAGACAATATTTCCAGGTATGATATATATATATGCAGGTCTTTTTGGAGATCTAGGGTACAATGGGGGGACACAGGACCCTATTCTTCTTACGGATATGTCAAAATTGTCAGGCTACCCCACTAAATACACTTCTATTTACCTGCAGCCTCCACTAGGGGGAGCTCCCTGTGCACAAATTGATACCCACATGCAGTGAGCTCCCCCTAGTGGTGGTATGCCCGTTTTATCATTTACCTCTGTGGCTGGGCTCATTCTTTTATTAGGGGGTCTGCAGCCTTAATGGAGCAAACAGAGCTGAGCACAGGCAAACCCTCAACTGTGAGAAGTATCAGGGTTGCACAGGTTTTCAATCTTATATATAAGGCAGGATGTTCCAATTTACTGACAGCAAGCAGATATCTTGAGAAAAGGCTATGGACACCTTTGGGGGCATTTTATATTGCATTTTACTGATTTTGGGCTAAAAATAATTTCTTCAATTGGTCTTTGTTAAAAATGTTCAGCCGTTTCTGCGTTACAGGGTTAAAAATCAGTCTGTGTGGCTCTGATCTCTGATCACCTGACCTCAAACACTCATTATAACTAAACGCCTATCAATCGGATAAGAAGGCTTAAATAAGTGTTTATGAGGGCAAGAGATAAGAGCTACACATGAGCCGTCAGATGACAGGATTCAAAGAAAACGGAAACTGACAGCCTGCAAACAGATACAAATATAATGGCTCCACCTGTTAAGGCACTGGATTCGGTGCACCGCTAGTGGACTACCCCTATGTCCATAAATGTCGTAATAGATTTATAATTGGTAAACCAACCGGCACTCGATCACCGGGAACTGTATAAAAAAAAACGAGATTTTTGTGAACTCACCTGTAAAATCTCTTTCTCGCGTAGTTCATTGGGGGACACAGGACCGTGGGTATAGCTGCTTGCTGCCACTAGGAGGCGATACTAGGCTGAAAAGTGATAACTCCTCCCCTGCCGGCTATACCCCCTCCAGCCTGGAGAGAGCATTTCAGTTTGTGCCCAAGGAATAAGAGTAGGAGAAAAAAACCATACAGTAAACAACCAATAACTGACCAACGCCAGTCGTATTGAACCAGAACTGAGGACCATACTGGTCCACCAACCGCCAATATTTGCGGCAAACAGAACACTGGGTGGGAGCTGTGTCCCCCAATGAACTACGCGAGAAAGAGATTTTACAGGTGAGATCACAAAAATCTCGTTTTCTCGCTCGTATCATTGGGGGACACAGGACCGTGGGACGTCCTATAGCAGTCCACGGGGAGGGAAACAAATCACACGCCCATGGAGAAAAAACGCCCTTGAGGATGCGTAATCCGCTGCCGCCTGCAAGACCTTGCTGCTTGGAGCAGCAACAGTCGATGTCTAGGAAAGCCCCCAGTAAAACTCAGTGAACTTGCCGGAAGACCAAGACACTGCCTTCTAGAAGCAATGCCTGGAGTAGATGAACCTGGTCGGGCAGGCCATAACTCCGCTAGGAAGTAACTGTCAGGCAGACATGCCTGGAAAAACATCCCATTGGAAGTCGTCAACTATGACAAGGACCTCCAAGAGAACCAGGTAATAGTCCGTACAGCAGAACGCGCTAGATACGGACCAGCAAATCTCAGAGGCCAAATTAGATGGCTGATGGAGAGCCCGCCCTTAAAAATACGAGAGAGAACGAAGAGCAAACTATGTCTGAGATGACCTGGAAAGCGGCGACTACCTTCTGCAAGAAAGAAGATACTGGGTGGAGCACTGTCTGATGCAAATGACAAAGGACAAATGGACGTACAAGAAGACGCTATCAACTCGGAAAGCCGCCGGATGGAGGATCCCGCCACCCGGAATGCCGCCTTCCTAGAAATAAAAAGGAGAAGAAGAAGTCCCAGAGGGAGGGCTTGTTTGTCCCTGAAACGCCTCCAGCGATCTACAGATCGTTGGGACGAAGCCGGTTGCAGGCCACAACTGTGGAAGCGGAACCAAAATCCAGGTTCGCAGGATCCTCCTCTGGGTAAAAGAACACCCCTTAGGAAGTGGTAAATTGGTAGACTAATGCCCCTAGAGCCATCGGGCTTGTGGGGAGACTTCTAGCAAGAGAAGCTGCTTGAGAAACTACTGAGAATTTTTTTTTTCCTGAGCCAGGCGTGCCCAACTGCAGGTCAAAGAACCAATACCTCGGATAAAGGTAGAAGCAAAATAAACGATGTGAGCATCACCGGTGATGGAAAGCCCCATAAGTGACATATATTGACTATACGTAGACACTGCCCGGAAGGGCAGATGACCAAGATAAGACAATACTCTCCGTGGAAAAAAATAGATTCTGGATTCCGTAGCTATACAACCCATTGCTACTGGTCGAGTAGACCGAAGGGAAAGATGGTCAGCAATCCAGCTAGAGGAAGGAGCGGAAAGAAAAGGGTGTTCCATTCCAGGAACGAAACCCCTACCAGTGGTGGCAAGGTGTGACAGACACCCGCTCAGCCCGGCGTGGGGGGACCCACATAAAAATATACAGATGACAAAAAAAACTGTCTGAACATCTGAATATTTAAATATTTTTTAACAATTATGAACATTGATTTACAATAATAATCACGGACACTGATTCTTTTCATACTAATCATCCCTATTGATTTATGAACGCTCGGACTCCAATATTTTTATAATCATGATTATTGAATAGGAATACAAAAGGATTCAATTATTGACATAATTTGGGACATTTTCTTGGGAGGGATATTGTATGTGCGTTTTATTGATATATATACTTCTGGAAGTTCAAATGAAATAAGAGTGGTATTAATGACATATTTTTCTTTTGGATTCCACAGTACATAGGTGTTGGATGGTATGGATTCCTGCACTTCTCAGCTACACCAGCCATACTGAGTGGGACAGGAAAACCACCATATCCAACCACTCATGTGTGATTTTGTGATATAGGAGATATATGGTATACAAAGGATAAAGAATCAGTGCTGCATCCTCGTAATTGTATAACTACTGCTGAAGCAGATGAGAAAGTAGCAATTTATATGTTGGTTTTATTTGTATTTCATTTGAGTGTAATAAATATTTTTTGAGACAGTTCCCGGTGATCGAGTGCCTGTTGGTTTTTAACCCTGTAACTAAGGCTACTTTCACACTTGCGTTCGGGGTTCCGCTTGTGAGCTCCGTCTGAGGGCTCTCACAAGCGGCCCCGAACGGATGCGGATCCGCTCAGAATGCCTCGGTCTGGCACCGTTTGACCTCCGTTCTGCTCAGCTTGCAGCGTTCGGGTGTCCGCCTGGCCGTGCGGAGCCAAACGGATCCGTCCAGACTTACAATGTAGACACCAGACGGATCCGCTCCGAACGCAAGTGTGAAAGTAGCCTTAGAAACGGCTGAACACTCTTAACAAAGACCAAATAAAAAAAATGATTTTAGCCCAAAAAAAGTAAAATGCAATCATTAAAAAAAATGTCCCCGAAGGTGTCCACAGCCTTTAAACTATGCTCTATGTACAGGATAGGGGATAAGTGCCTGATCGGTTTGTGGGGGGCTGGAGGTCTGACTGCTGGAACAGCGACCGATTGAGGACAGGAGTCCGGTATCCTCCCATGTGCACTACCGCTCCATTCACTTTCTATGGGACTGTCTTAGATAGCTAGCGCTCAGATATAATCTGGAGACAAGTTAAATCACAAAAATGTGAAAATAAAAAGTAAAGCTACCTGCCTTGAAAAAAAGATGCAAAAAAAACTGCATAAAAAAAATATAAAGTTCTACCCGACCAATCAGCACGAGCAGAAGATCCTCCACACTCACTTGAGAGCCCAGTCACGTTTCATCCCCGTGTATTTAGAGAAGGCACTGACGGCGTCAGCAGAGGCCGGGGGCAGGGTTTGATCACAGACCGCCAGGACGGACTTGGAGGCTACACACGAAGACGTTTCTTGCGGATCGACGTATGAATCGAGTATAACCATCTGATCGTTTAATATCTGAGCTCTGAAAAAAAAAGACAAAAAGAGGGAATCAAATGACTGAAACCACCAGGATTCTACATGTACACCGGATTTCAGGAAGCTCTTTCAAGATCTCTGCTTGCTGTCATGCAATTGTGCTGCTTTATTTTAACGTCATTTTTATTTTACTATTTTCTTATTTTTATTTATAACCAGAAAAATGCAAAAAAAGGAAGAATGTTTTTCATGTTTTTTTTGTTAAACAGCAAAAACTTGACACTAAAATTTTGTTTTCTTATGTCCCCTTTCCATAATGATTTTGATATATGGGACGCCTGACTCATGGTTTCTGGGGGCGGGGCTATTGATTTTTTATACTTTGTACATTTGGGGGACATTCAACTTTACATTTATTTCTGATTTCCCCTGTAACTGGGGCTACAGGGGAAATACAGCCCCCAGAGCATATGTACAGGGCTGTACTACATCTCCCCAGAGCTTATCAGGGTCTGATAACACCCAGCAGCTCTCGCAGACTCCCGACCCCTGGTGATCACATGACCACTGGGATCGGAGCAGGAAGTGGCACTGCTGCTTCCTGATATCTATACACAGCGCTCGTTGTGGCGTATAGCATGGCGTATAGAGCGATGGAGAAGGCAGGGATGGTCTTCTCTATGGGGAGCCCTGCTGTCACTGACAGCCGATCCCCCATTCCAGCAGCAATGAAGAACTACCGCCCGGACATTTATAGCCTACGTGCGGTCGGGATCTGGTTAAGGGCTCATGCACGCCAACGTATTTTCTCTCCGTGTCCAGAAGTTACTCCGTGTGCATTCTGTTTCCATATGTCCGTTCTGCAATAAAAATAGAACATGTCCTATTAGGGACAAGGATAGGACCGTTCTATCAGGGGACAGCTGTTCCGTTCCGCATAATACGGAATGCACGCGGATGTCATCTGTATTTTTTGCGGACCACAAAATATATACGGTCTTGTGCAAGAGCCTTAAAGCTTTTTTTTTTTTTTTATGTCCTCCTCCCACAGCCAGACCTGTGAAGAGATCTATACTTACCTACTCTCTGCCACTACATTTAGGCTCTGAATCCCGGGCTGTCTTCACTAGCCTTCTGGTCCTCGCATGTAAACATCACGCACTGACAGAGTCAGGTGCGCTGCTGCAGCCCATGACTGGCCTCAGTGGTGATGTGTCCCTAAGGGCAGTGACTTGTGCAAAACCTGGACAACCCCTTTAAGTTTCAGTGTGTAACACATTAAACAACTCCATAATCAGTTTTGATGGAAAATGTCCAGTTTTGTGTATGCAGCTCCTATGCACACTTGTGTCTCCATGGTTACAGACTACAAACAAACCCTGTGCATTATACCCTGCGGTTAAACTCCGCTATTGTACACCCTACTTCTACTTACACACATCTGGTTACGCTAACAAGAAGTAGAGGGAAAACAGAAGTGAGAAGAGCATGACTGCAGGGTCAGACTACACAGGGATTGTATGTAGTCTGTTACCATGGAGACACAGGTCTGCAAAGAAAATCTTTTACAAATTTTTTATTTTTTTTTACAATGTTACTTCACTTTAGATGCGTTGTAGTAAATGGTCGCACCGGTGGACGTATCCTCCGAGTACAACCTGCAGTTTGTAAACGAGAATGACCAAGGAACGGAATGTAACAGCAGATGTATATGACATTCAGGTTATGCGGAAAGTTGGGTGACAAGTCCCATGGAGGAACAGTGGCTCCTATGGGTTGTTGTACCTCAGCAGAAGATAAATGTCTGACTGGAATAGCACAAGACGCCACATGAACAGGGGTCTTTTCTCATACCTGTCTTCTGAGGCTGGGACGATGATGAAGGTTCTTCTGAAGAGGATGAAGAGGGTCTTCTGGGAGCTCACGTCTACTGTCAGGAGAAAGTCAGTCCATAGACACGTATTATTTTTTTAAGTTAAAAGCTCTATTTATAATATAGAGATTATAGGCTATAGACAGATTTGCGGGCATTGGTTATTACTTAAATCCATGTATTTTTTGTCTGAAAAGCACCTCTGCAATAAGTTTTGTTAACAATTTTGCACCGTTTGGCTTCTGCAGCTTCTGCGTTTCACAGTACATGGCAGCTGCAGAAAGCGTTCACCGTAAAATCCATCAGACTAGCTTATCTGACACTTGGTCTCCAGAGTCTCCCTCTACTAAATTATCTTCTAAACTAATTTATTCCCACATCAGACTTTAACCCCTTCCCGACCGCCCACTGGGTATATACATCTTATCTGCACATGCCCCGTGAAGATAGACACAATGGGGACCCTGAGGAGAAGACAGGAGAGGTTTATTACCGCTTCTGCCATCTCCTGTGCTGGGAGGACTGCTCTGCACGAGCACAGGGGGGAGAGCAGGAAGCAGCAGAGCCGCTTCCTCTGTTAGTCCCGGCAGTCACGTCTGGGGCAGGAGCTGAGCTCCAGGGTCTAAGGAGACCCCGATCAGCTTTGCCTGTGTGTCATGTCATGTGTGGGCTGTTTTCCCTTAAAACTGGGGCTCCTGTAGATGCCCCAGTTACAGTGGAAAAAGTTTTAAAAAAAAGTTTAAAAAAGTCTGTCCTTCAGAGGTCTTTTAAATGGAGGGGACAGTTGCTAATAGAAACCGTCACCATAGTCGCTCCGTTCGCTCAAACCTATACATGTTAGATATGAAAACGCAAAAATTATTTTGCTAGTCAAGCAAATAAAAAAGCTAGGGTCACTAAACCACCACGTACACAAAATCACAAAAAGTTCCGTGGACATTCAGGCCTTTTTTGGGCCCGGTCATGAAAGGGTTAACCAGGGCTATGGAGTCGGTAAGCCAAATGTCACCTCTGCTTTTCCATGAATCTTTCATAAATGGCTTGTGTATAATAATTAGTACTAACACGTGTTCTGTAGTAAAATCGTGGCTTTTATAATGTGTTTTTGAACATTATGTCATATTCTATTTTGAAGTCAGATTTGGAGTCACCTGATTTCACTATGAATGGCTTTTTGCAACTGCAACGTGTGGGGAGGTATCAGATGAGGTCAGAGATGTATGGAGAGGACAGGTTCTGGACTGGAGATTACATGTGGGGGTATCAGGAGATGAGGTCAGAAATGTATGGAAGAGGACAGGTTGTGGACTGGAGATTACATGTGGGGAGGTATCAGGAGATGAGGTCAGAGATGTATGGAGAGGACAGGTTGTGGACTGGAGATTACATGTGGGGAGGTATCAGGAGATGAGGTCAGAGATGTATGGAGAGGACAGGTTGTGCACTGGAGATTACATGTAGGGAGGTATCAGGAGAGGAGGTCAGAGATGTATGGAGGGGACAGGTTGTGGACTGGAGATTACATGTGGGGGGCATCAGGAGATGAGGTCAGAGATGTATGGAGGGGACAGGTTGTGGACTGGATATTACATGTGGGGGGTATCAGGAGATGAGGTCAGAGATGTATGGAGGGGACAGGTTGTGGACTGGAGATTACATGTGAGGGGTATCAGGAGATGAGGTCAGAGATGTATGGAGAGGACAGGTTGCGGACTGGAGATTACATGTGGGGAGGTATCAGGAGATGAGGTCAGAGATGTATGGAGAGGACAGGTTGTGGACTGGAGATTACATGTAGGGAGGTATCAGGAGAGGAGGTCAGAGATGTATGGAGGGGACAGGTTGTGGACTGGAGATTACATGTGGGGAGGTATCAGGAGATGAGGTCAGAGATGTATGGAGAGGACAGGTTGTGGACTGGAGATTACATGTGGGGAGGTATCAGGAGATGAGGTCTGAGATGTATGGAGAGGACAGGTTGTGGACTGGAGATTACATGTGAGGGTATCAGGAGATGAGGTCAGAGATGTATGGAGGGGACAGGTTGTGGACTGGAGATTACATGTAGGGAGGTATCAGGAGATGAGGTCAGACATTTATGGAGAGGACAGGTTGTGGACTGGAGATTACATGTGGGGGTATCAGGAGATGAGGTCAGAGATGTATGGAGAGGACAGGTTGTAGACTGGAGATTACATGTGGGGGGTATCAGGAGATGAGGTCAGAGATGTATGGAGAGGACAGGTTGTGGACTGGAGATTACATGTGGGGAGGTATCAGGAGATGAGGTCAGAGATGTATGGAGGGGACAGGTTGTGGACTGGAGATTACATGTGGGGAGGTATCAGGAGATGAGGTCAGAGATGTATGGAGAGGACAGGTTGTGGACTGGAGATTACATGTGGGGGTATCAGGAGATGAGGTCAGAGATGTATGGAGAGGACAGGTTGTGGACTGGAGATTACATGTGGGGAGGTATCAGGAGATGAGGTCAGAGATGTATGGAGGGGACAGGTTGTGGACTGGAGATTACATGTGGGGAGGTATCAGGAGAGGAGGTCAGAGATGTATGGAGGGGACAGGTTGTGGACTGGAGATTACATGTGGGGGGTATCAGGAGATGAGGTCAGAGATGTATGGAGAGGACAGGTTGTGGACTGGAGATTACATGTGGGGGTATCAGGAGATGAGGTCAGAGATGTACGGAGGGGACAAGTTGTGGACTGGAGATTCTGCACAGCAGGGAGGTACTATCTGGGTCAGAGGTAAATAGGAGTGTCATAAGCAAGCACCTGGCAGTTTCAATTCCTTGACATTTCTGCTTGTTGTCAGTGAATCAGAACATTCTTGAAAAAGACAACCTCATCACGTCCAACAAACACAGCAGCACAGCTGTTAACAATAGGCAGCTGATAAACTGTAACAGACTCTCAGCTGTGTGAGCAGGCCACGCCTGGGATATGTTTTCAGCCCGATTCCATTTGCCGATGCTTTTGTAGCCTGCCCGATCCGGCTGATGTACTGAGAGAAGAGGCATCCGAGGTCTTCTGCAGCCACTTACACATTGTTAGTTACTGAACATTTGCGGACAAAAACTCACCTTCCTTAAATTTTCCTTCAACGGTGAAACACATGAGAGACGTCTGAGGAGAGAACCAGTGGATAATATACATGAAACGTGTCAGCAGTGAAGGGCAAGAGTCTAAAGACAGCCTACATTCATACACAGAGCCCGGAACCTCCTCCGTACACCTCACACCTTTCATGTCATGTTCACACACAGGAGATGCACATTCTGCAGAACATTTCAATCTTTGTTCCCACCCTTTGACCCCTTAAATGCCACAATCACTAACAACTGCAGCATCTAAGGGGATTGAAAGAGGAAGGAGGTCCCTGTGGACACCCCATCAGCTCCCCATGACTCAATGGCACTTATGGGTTAGCTGGAAAGTGTAATACTGACAGGCATTAATGCTTTTACGATTCCCAACAACACTCCCCTCCCCCCCCCTCCCCCATCAGCTGTTTGAAGAGGCCTCTTCCTAGGTCAAGGACATAACGGTCATTGGTCTCATGGCCTATGTGCACAGCCACTATACAATAGCTTTGGCCATCGAAAAATGTAAAAAATAAAAATAAAAATTATATATATTTATATATATATATATATATATATATATATATATATTTATATATGATTAGTCTTTGTATGCAGCAATGCAAAAAATTTTTTTTTTTGGTGCAATAAAATGTGCAAGAGCACAAAAAAAATACAAGAAAACTATACATAAAAATGCTTAAAAAAATAATGGGAAAATAAATTGAAAAAAAGGTTGGTCTTCAAGGAGTTAAATGGGATATAATGTAAGGTTACAATGACAGCGGGGTTCCTCCAATGATGAGAGCTGGTCACAGGGCTTCCATGTCGAATCACTGTTCTAGTTACATTACGCTTACGCATTCATTTGACTGATGCCTCCGGCGATGCCTCAGACGTGCAGCTGTATGCCATGATGTGCCAACATTTTTAAAAAGAGAAAGTATAGCGACATGTATCAGCCCGGCAGATGCCAGATTTATTATCGTTTGCCTTTGTTATCCCAAACACAATGTGAATGTGAAGTACTCCGATTCCGCAGATGCCAGGCTATCCTTCTCCCCGGATTACAACACTCTCTAACATGTTCTCTGGAATTCAGACGCGTCTCAGTAGAGGACTTTGCAGTCAGGGGTGAGAACAGTAATCTCACCCGAGGAAATTCCAAAAAAAAAACTCCTGCGCTGAGATGAGAATTGGACATCGTCCCAGCGGAGAGAACGTGAGACTTACAGTCTGGAAACTGAC
This sequence comes from Bufo bufo, assembly GCF_905171765.1. Lineage (NCBI taxonomy): Eukaryota > Metazoa > Chordata > Amphibia > Anura > Bufonidae > Bufo > Bufo bufo. The sequence goes on along the minus strand of NC_053392.1, from coordinate 604,917,671 downwards.
ATCCAGCGTCATGGACGGCAGGTCGTGCTCGGTTTTCGGGAGATTGCAGAGAAAGCCGACCACCTGCAACCCGTTATACTTTATCAGCCGGCGCCTCAGGTCTAGACAATAAAATGAAAGGTTAATAAAGTGGTAAATAATAATACATTCATAATAAATACATAACATAAATAGATAATATATAAATTGATACATAATATACAGATGAGAGATGAATAATTGTCTCTAATAACAGTATCCCTCTAATAAATGACAGTAACTATAACAAATTATAAATTTAAACTGCAAAAAACAATATCAATATCAGATTTGGGGGTCTGACCCTAGAACACCCCAATAATCAGCTGCAGTGACCCACAGAGAGGGCTCAGAGTGCCGCCACTGGCACACGTGCCATAGGTTCGCCCCCACTGTTCTAGAGTGTGCAGGGCTGGGAGCAGACAGCGCCGTACACTGTGTAGTGGTTGTGCCCGGTACTGGAGCTCAGCAACTATTCATGTGAATCAGAGCTGAGCTGCAGTATGCTGGTGCCAGAAACCATGCAGTTTACAGAGCCTTTTGCCTCCGCTTTGTACACTGTATAGTTTTCAGCCCCCTCCTGAAATAGCTCAGGATAGGTCATCAATATCGGATCAGTGGGGGTCTGACACCTGAATATCTGTAGCCCTTTAAATAAAAAAATAAAATCAAATATGATCCTGGATGGGGGAGAAAGGAGGTCACCCACAGGGTGCAGCAACAAGCACTAAGCAAGGCTCACTTAACTTTCCTGAATTGCACATCAATCTATAGGAATTTTTCCCAGCAGGACGCATGAGCATGGCCTATATACATGTCCATACCTGGTCTCTTCACTCGGAGGAGGTTCCGGTTCTCTTTCCAGTACTCTTTCATCTGACTAAAGCTGAACACAGACAGACGGAGCTCAGTTACAGCGCTGATCCAGTTACAACTACACCCCCCCCAACACACTATATTCTGCTGACTGGGGGGTATCAGATCAGAACCCCCACCAATCACACCTGATCATATGTGTAAATTCCTTGAAAACCCTTTAAAGCAGCGGTCCCCAACCGCCGGGCCGCGGCCCAGGACCGGGCCGTGGAGGATTGTTAGCCGGGCCGCGGCGATCAGGGCCGTCTTTAACTCTGTACTAATGAAGCGCTTCCATTATGTAAGCGCTTCATTAGTACAGAAGGACCAGGGAGCGGTGAAGGATCTGTACTCACCGCTTCCTGGTCCACGGCTCGGCTATCGGCTGTGCAGGGCTGCGCACAGTGTGAGGTCTCTCTGTGACCTCACGCTGTGCGCCGCTATACACAGCCAGAGCCGACAGCAGAATGAAGAGGATCGCGATGGTGACCAGGAGCAGGAGAGGTAAGTGTTTTTTTTATTTTATTTTATTTGCACTGGGGGCTCAAGGCTGACCTGGGGGACATGGGGCTGGCATGAGGGGCTAATGGGGGGCTTATGACTGACATGAGGGGCTAATGGGGGGCTTATGGCTGACATGAGGGGCTAATGGGGACCTATGGCTGACATGAGGGGCTAATGGGGGCTTATGGCTGACATGAAGGGCTAATGGGGGGCTTATGGCTGACATGAGGGGCTAATGGGGGGCTTATGGCTGACATGAGGGGCTAATGGCTGACATGAGGGGCTAATGGGGGGCTTATGGCTGACATGAGGGGCCAATGGGGGGCTTATGGCTGACATGAGGGGCCAATGGGGGGCTTATGGCTGGCATGAGGGGCCAATGGGGGGCTTATGGCTGGCATGAGGGGCTAATGGGGGGGGCTTATGGCTGGCATGAGGGGCTAATGGGGGGGGCTTATGGCTGACATGAGGGGCTAATGGGGGGGGGCTTATGGCTGACATGAGGGGCTAATGGCTGACATGAGGGGCTAATGGGGGGCTTATGGCTGACATGAGGGGCTAATGGGGGCTTATGGCTGACATGAGGGGCTAATGGGGGCTTATGGCTGGCATGAGGGGCCAATGGGGGGCTTATGGCTGGCATGAGGGGCCAATGGGGGGCTTATGGCTGGCATGAGGGGCCAATGGGGGGCTTATGGCTGGCATGAGGGGCCAATGGGGGGCTTATGGCTGGCATGAGGGGCTAATGGGGGGGCTTATGGCTGACATGAGGGGCTAATGGGGGCTTATGGCTGACATGAGGGGCCAATGGGGGGCTTATGGCTGGCATGAGGGGCCAATGGGGGGCTTATGGCTGGCATGAGGGGACAATGGGGGGCTTATGGCTGGCATGAGGGGCCAATGGGGGGCTTATGGCTGGCATGAGGGGCCAATGGGGGGCTTATGGCTGGCATGAGGGGCCAATGGCGGGGTTTATGGCTGGCATGAGGGGCTAATGGGGGGGGCTTATGGCTGACATGAGGGGCTAATGGGGGGGCTTATGGCTGACATGAGGGGCTTATGGCTGACATTGGGGCTAATGGGGGCTTATGGCTGACATGAGGGGCTAATGGGGGTTTATGGCTGAGATTGGGGGGTTTATGGCTGAGATTGGGGGGTTTATGGCTGACATTGGGGGGGTTTATGGCTGACATTGGGGGGGTTTATGGCTGACATTGGGGGGGTTTATGGCTGACATTGGGGGCTGATAGATGGCTAAAGGTTTGGGGGTTGATCTGAGCCATTGGGGGTCTGATCTGAGGTCTGATTGCTGGTCTGACCTGAGGTGTAATGAAAAATATTTTTTTCTTATTGTTCTCCTCTAAAACTAGGTGCATCTTATAGGGCGAAAAATACGGACCAGTGCAGCAGAGACCAGTGCAGCAGAGACCAGTGCAGCAGAGACCAGTGCAGCAGAGACCATAGTCAGTTTATATAGTCATTATATAGTGTTATATATTTTAATATGCACCTTGTGTTTTGTTATGCGCGTGAATCAGTCAGCCCCGCCCACCCCAGAACCCCCCCCCCCCCCCCGACCCGGTCCCTGGGAAATTTGTCCTGCATGAAACCGGTCCTTTGTGCAAAAAAGGTTGGGGACCACTGCTTTAAAGAGTTCTGCAACTTTTTAATGTACTATGTGTTTCCATTTTCTAGAACTCTGCAGCTTGTCAGCGAATAGGAACATTTTTGTTTACATCCAGGGGCTGATACAAATGCACAGTATGTTACAATGTGCAAGTTTTTTTTTCAGCCTCTGGAGGTAAACAGGAAAGTTTTCGCTCACCAACAGCAAGCAGGGATCTTAAAGGGGTTGTCTGGGTTCAGAGCTGAACCCGGACATACCTCCATTTTCACCCATCAGACCCCCTGACTTGAGCATCGGAGCAGTTCATGCTCCGATGCTCTCCTTTGCCCTGCGTTAAATCGCGCAGGGCAAAGGCATTTTTAGGAGTGTTGTGCATTCTCATCAGTATACAATTTTGTCTAATGATTTTATAGCCAAAATGATTGCTCATTGCCTTTAAGAATAAAATCAGCTTGAACCAAAGTTCTGTTATGTGGCTGAAGAAGCCAAGATGAGTTCATGGCAAGTTCAGTTTATATAAGAATAATTGTGAACATGAACGGACATTGTATTTTAAAAATTATTGCTAAAGATATGGGTTTATCTATGGGGAGTACACCAGCTTCCTCAGACATGTTTGTCTGAAGGGAACAATGTTGTTTCATGGATAAGCCATGACGAAATAAGAACTCATATCCTTAAGGCACACCTGCTGTATGAGGTTCAATTCACATATTCATAATTATATTATATATATATATTTCTGTATGGTATATTTAGTTTTACAACATATTTTAACCAATAATTCGTATAATGTGTCATTTATGTGTAACAATGTATCGATTTATATATATATATATTATACCATGTATGTGTCTATTAGAATGTATCCTGTAGAAGATACAGAAACACTGAAGTAATATTCTGGTAATTGGATTTCTGAGAAGAGTTAAATGTTATTTCATCCATGTAGATAAGTAAAGTATACAAGTCCCGATGCCGAGTATCAAGGCCGTTATAAATCGTTATCAATTAACATATATTCAAAAAGATAGGAGAAGACAATGACTCCAACAAGTCTAGGTTATAGGTAATTAAAAGTGTCAGGAAAAGACCTTCCTTAAAGTATAACTGTCGTATTTTTTTTTTTTTGGAGTATTGGATTGTGGGGATTAATATCACCTTGGTGGCCCTATTTCAATTTTTCATTGTGTATTCAATTACCCCTTAATTCCATAGTTTTGTCCCCTGTACTGCCTACTTTTACCTGTGCTTAAAATAGAGTTGCTAGGCATGGTCCTTCATAGAAGGACGGAGGACGCTGCGTGCAAGGTCCGATTACTGACAGCCAGGGACTGTAAGTAAATAAAGCCAGGTCCTCCCCAGCAGCTGATATCAGTGCCTGGGCTGTGTGCACTTCTCCCTGTCCCTGCGCTTGGCAGACGCTCCCTCACTCAGCAGAGCTGGAGAAGTAGAGTCGAAGCAGCGCAGAGCAGGGAAGGGAGATCTGCCTTCTGCTCAGTGTATAAATGAAAGCAACATGTGGTAAGAGGACCCCTTTGTGCTGCAGGAGATTAACCCTTTAGGGGGGAGGGCTCTAGTTACTGACACTTTTGGGGGGCTATTGTTACTGGCTAGTGAGGGCAGGCGGGATTAGCCTCAGGGTGAGGGCAGTGGCGGCCATCTTAACTGAATAGTGAGATTGCAGTTTTATGCAGACTGGTTGCTAAGGGCTGAATCTTATTAAATACGGGGTAAGTCAGTCTAATAGTAACTGATTCTGGAATATCATGTTATTAGTAACTACATATATGAAAATTGAAATTAGGGTCTAAGTGTGACAGTTATCCTTTAATGATGTATATTGAAGAGGTTAAGAAGGTCATGTGAACATATTATTAGGTATTTAGAATTAATGTTTAAGGTTGTGATATTCATCTGCAGTACCACAGTGCCATCTGGAGGCAGATGGACAAGATTATATTATTTTATCATTTGTTTTATACCATGTCAAGGGTTAATATGACATCATTGTGCTATTAGCATGCAAATACACCCACCTTACCTGATTGGAAATCCCTAATCTAAAGGGGAGGATTCTTAGATAAGGTGGGGAATAATTACTCATGTGCAGGGTATCAAGAGATGATCCGTCCATTCAATCAAGAAAAAAAAGAAAACTCAGAAAGAAGACTATACCAGAAGAAACTTGGATAATTTTTTTGGACTACTAGGAAAGTTCTTGAGAACTGGTCCCATCTGAACTCTGTCTATCTTTGACCCGGTAACGTATATTGTGTTTACTGCTAGTGGTATTAATAAGATATTTCTCTCGGTATATAGCCAAGAGTCCCCATACTGTGGGAATATATAGTGTTAGGTGCCTCCATAATGCTGATTATTCTCTTAGCAAAGATGCATATTGTTAATGGAAGATCTGACATTATTTGAAAAGAGGACTAAACCCTTGGAAAGTTATTTTCCATAGTCTGATTGCTGAGCTGAATATTTTATCATATTAATATCATATATTTTTGATTGGTCATAGGAAAACAGAGTCAAGGGATAACATTTATTTTCCTGTATAATCCGTGTTTTATTGTTATAGCCTGTTTGATGAACAGAAGATCCTAAGTTTCTCTTGGTATATAAATTATTGGTCTGTTTGTTAAATGTATGACACTGGTTGTCATAAATAACTAAGTCAGTGTTTCCCAACCAGTGTGCCTCCAGCTGTTGCAAAACTACAACTCCCAGAATGCCTGGACAGCCTTTGGCTGTGCGGGCATGCTGGGAGTTGTAGTTTTGCAACAGCTGGAGGCACACTGGTTGGGAAACACTGAACTAAGTTATACTGTGCTGGTGAGATAGGGGTGTGTTAGCACCACCACTCGATAAAAGAACTTAGAGGCGTTTATGTCCGCCTGAAGGATCATATATATTTTTATTTTATATATATATATATATATATATATATATAGAAGAAAAGTCCAGCGGGAGCACCACCAGGAGTCGGGTGCAAAATCCACAGAGGCAGCGGCAATACCCCAACAATATGGCTTGAAAAAGATAGGACTGCACTCCAGATAAAGTGAAAAATCAGTGGAGTTTTATTCACCCATAACTTTGGCAACTTAGCGACGTTTCGGCTCACAAGAGCCTTCTTCCAGCCTAGCTGGAAGAAGGCTCTTGTGAGCCGAAACGTCGCTAAGTTGCCAAAGTTATGGGTGAATAAAACTCCACTGATTTTTCACTTTATCTGGAGTGCAGTCCTATCTTTTTCAAGCTATATATATATATATATATATATATATATATATATATCCATTTACAGTACAGACCAAAAGTTTGGACACACCTTCTCATTCAAAGAGTTTTCTTTATTTTCATGACTATGAAAATTGTAGATTCACACTGAAGGCATAAAAACTATGAATTAACACATGTGGAATTTTATACATAACAAACAAGTGTGAAACAACTGAAAATATGTCATATTCTAGGTTCTTCAAAGTAGCCACCTTTTGCTTTGATTACTGCTTTGCACACTCTTGGCATTCTCTTGATGAGCTTCAAGAGGTAGTCCCCTGAAATGGTCTTCACAGGTGTGCCCTGTCAGGTTTAATAAGTGGGATTTCTTGCCTTATAAATGGGGTTGGGACCATCAGTGGCGTTGAGGAGAAGTCAGGTGGATACACAGCTGATAGTCCTACTGAATAGACTGTTAGAATTTGTATTATGGCAAGAAAAAAGCAGCTAAGTAAAGAAAAACGAGTGGCCATCATTACTTTAAGAAATGAAGGTCAGTCAGTCAGCCGAAAAATTGGGAAAACTTTGAAAGTAAGGGCTATTTGACCATGAAGGAGAGTGATGGGGTGCTGCGCCAGATGACCTGGCCTCCACAGTCAGCGGACCTGAACCCAATCGAGATGGTTTGGGGTGAGCTGGACCGCAGAGTGAAGGCAAAAGGGCCAACAAGTGCTAAGCATCTCTGGGAACTCCTTCAAGACTGTTGGAAGGCCATTTCAGGTGACTACCTCTTGAAGCTCATCAAGAGAATGCCAAGAGTGTGCAAAGCAGTAATCAAAGCAAAAGGTGGCTACTTTGAAGAACCTAGAATATGACATATTTTCAGTTGTTTCACACTTGTTTGTTATGTATATAATTCCACATGTGTTAATTCATAGTTTTGATGCCTTCATAGTCGTGAAAATAAAGAAAACTCTTTGAATGAGAAGGTGTGTCCAAACTTTTGGTCTGTACTGTATATGTGTGTATATATATATATATATATATATATATTTTCATCTTCTCTTTTATATGAAGATTCTTTTTATATAGAAGATATACGACAGGAGTTCCAGTGATGTATCTAGGCTCTCCATGGGGCTGCCAGGAAGCCCGGTGACTTCACCAGCACTGATGGGCGGGATTTAGCGCTGCCCTAGCCAGTAAACCGGCGTTGACGTCACCGAACACACTGCCAGGCGGAAGCTTCTGCCCGGCAGTGTGTTATGATAAACAAAAAGAGCCCGTGCCCTGCGCGATCTAACGCAGGGCAAGGGAGCGCATCGGAGCACGAGATGCTCCAATGCTAGCCTCAGGGGGGCTGCCTAGGTGAAAATAAGGGTATGTCCGTGTTCAGCTCTGAACCCGGACAAACCCTTTAAGAACGGGGAGGAAATGTAAAACAATGTAAATTGGACGGATGAAGAACTTAAGGACCCTTTACACGGGCCGACAATTGAACAGACCATCGCTTACCAACGTTACTAGTAACGCTGGTTAGCGATGATCTGGCGGTGTAAATGCACCGCTGATTAACCGATCGGGTAATTGTATCTTTTGTGCCGCACAAATGATCATCGTTTCCCAGTGGCAGATCGTGCTGTGTAAATATGATCTGCTGCTGGGAATCAACAAGACGTTATGGGGAAGAGCGATGGCAAAAGCAATCGCTCCTCCCCATACTGTGGAGGAGATCGCTGTATGTAAATGCATCGGTCTCCTTCGCTAGTGAATGTTTCCTTCCGGACAATCTGCTAGGTAGTTATCCCGTGTAATGGAACCATTAGAATTAGAGCAGCATGGGGCCCCCAAAGTGAACGCTATGGGACTTGTAAAAATAGGTGGCTGTGTTCAAAAGTCCCATAGTGGTGAATGGAAGGTGGCCGTGCATGCGCAGCTTGCTCTCTGTTCACTTCGTGGCCCCACTCCAGAGATAGAATAGGGTCCCAGAGGTAGGACCAACGCCTTCCTTACATTTACTGCATGTCTTATTGATATGCCATAAATGTCCCAGATGGGAATACCCTTTTAAGCAACGGGCCCTATTGTAAACAGACGTCATGCCTTTACCACAGAGGTCACCCACACCCAAGTTACCCACAACACCCACCAGGCTTTTGGATAGACGACGTGGGGTAAACTAAAAGAGCAGCAGGCGTTCTCGTGATACAGGGGAAGGAGGGTCTTGCGCTCCCCAGAATCGTACAGTGTGAAGAACCTGGAAAGAGGAGGAATAACAAGAAATAACGTCAGTAAGCTGCAGTATAAGGACTTGGAAATACGTACAGACTACTGAAATAAATACAAAGCAATCAGAACTATGGATGACATCACCAAATTGAGTGATGAGAAATAAAATAGCTGGAAAGTGAGCAAAACAAGTAATCTATGAGGTCGCCAAAAAAGGCTAGGCTCTGGTCACATCTGCATTATGGCTTCTGTTCACGATGGGAGCCACAGTGCTTCGCTGGATTCATGGAAAGACCATACAAACTACCCGGCTGACTTATTATAAAGGCTCACTCAGAAGACCATAGGATTTTGCGTTTCGCAAATTGGGGATCTGCAAAACACAGATACCATCCAGTGTGTGTGCACATGGCCGCCACTACCATAGAAAATGCCTATTCTCGCCCGCAATTGCATGCTCTCCAATTGCTGTCCACCTCTTTTGCGGCCCCATTGAAATGAATGGGTCCGCACCCGTTCCGCAGAATTCTGGAACGGATGCGGACTCATTCATACTGTCGTGTGAATGAGCCCTAAGGGTTAGTCAGGGTCTGACCTATAATAAGCAGTGAAATTAAGAAGCTATTTATCTTGTGCGTGCTGCACATTGTCGTAGTGCCTGTCAGTAAAAAGGGTTCTTAAAGAATATAAAAATAAATAAAAATAAATGATATTTCCAGATGCTGCCAGCCTATGGCAAAAAGTTTTTCCTGAAGCAGGACTTATGATTGAGTTCAATGGGCTCTGTATATATTCGGGTGCAGTGAGCTCCCTCTAGTGGTGGCTTTTTAACTCCATGGCTGAAAAAAAAAGCAAGGGATTTGGATCTCTGTGTCAGAATCAGCACCGACCCCCTATGACATAGCGAAAATCTTCGTTCTTACACATCCTGCCCATGAATCGATATCATGCAACACCCCGGTGATCAATTCATATCAGGATGCATGTGACTTACTGGTGCAGAAACTTTGCCAAGTAAGATTTGATCTCGTCGCTAACAAAAAAGCTTCCCTAGAAGATAAAATATATCGCATTAAAAGAAAAATCACAAAGGCATCACGGAAATACTGTAATGGTAGCTCCTATATCTGTAATCCATACTGAGTCCATTATAGTCTGTACTCTAATCACATCGGCTGGTTCCCCGACCTCCCTGCTGGTTCCCCGACCTCCCTGCTGGTTCAGCATCTCTACAAATCATTCTCGGACATTCATGGTGCCCTGGTTTGATATACAGTGTTCACACCAGGCCGCAAATCTTTAAACCATGCTATAACAATATTAACGAGACTGGCTCACCTCGCTAGGATATGCCATCAATGTCATCTATGTGCGGGACCCTCACCTCTCTCTAGAACAGGACCTCCAAAGTGAATAGAGAACAGCAGTGCCCTCCATTCATTTCTATTGGCTATTTCCCGCAGTCCCAGAGAGACGAACCGTGCGGCGGCCGCGCTTGCACTCTTCATTCATTTCTATGGGGCTTCCGAAAATAGCCAAAGTGCGCTCTCTCGCCTATTTTCAGGACTACTGTAGAAGTGAATGAGGAGCACGCTGCGCATATGCGGTGCGCTCTCGTTCACTTTGGGGGGCCTCGTTCTCGAGACAGGGGCGGGTCCCACCTCTCTTACATTGGTGCCGTATCCTAGCGATATGCGCCACCAATGTCTGGGGTGACACTACCCGTTTAAGAGAGTGCTAAATTACAGAATTTCCAGGACAGCCAGCATAATTCTGAACGCAGCTCAGGGTGTGACTAGAGTAGAAGATTTGGAGTGCTAAAACATTTGGACAAAACATGTATGACTGGTTTAAAGGGGTTGATCCTGCTGACCTTTGTCTCTGGGAGAGGTTTGGGTTCTTCTTGCTCAAAAAATAGATTTTCTTTAAAAATCAGCCCGTCCTGCAACACAGAAGACAAGAGTGACGCTCCACGACATGAGAGGTAACCGGTACGATCAAAAACGGCAGAAATCCTGGGAATTTAATTCTGCCAACTTCTTGGGCAGATGTAGTTAAATAGGTCTATTGGCTTAGTGCATGCATGGACCCGGCGTGCTGCGAGAATGGCGGACTCTGCTACACCTAACCGTCCAGGTTGTGGGGGGGGGTTGAAAACCCATTAGGCGTTAATCGTTTTCGTTTGGGAGGAGAGGAGGGAAGATCATTGCCCTCTAGATGCCTGCAGTACAAGAAGATAACAACTGGGCTGTAGACCCTACCTACCAGGTGGGACAACCACTTTAGGCTACATTCACACAACGGCCGTTTGCAGACTCTATGGGGCTAGTCACAAGGCCAGTAAATAGTGGACATCTCCTATAATTTGGCTTTTTTTGCACGGAATCAATGGGGCCAAGACAGACGTGACACGGCCGTTTAGCCAGAAGTGCACCCGCCATTAAAAATGGGTACACTTGGTCTTTCAGGGGTTAAATAAAAAAATTGATGATAATAATAATACCCACCTCATCCGCTTGCACGCACAGGGACACTCACTCTTTACTGGATGCAGCAGGACCTGACTTTTGAAACATGATGATGACGTCACCACTCTGGGAGCACAGGTCCTTTTCTGCTGCATCCAGTAAAGAGCGAGTGTCCCTGCGAGTCCAAGCGGATCAGGTGGGTATTATTAGGCCCCATTCACACGACCGTGTCCGTTTTGCGGACCGCAAAACACAAGACACTGGCCACGTATGACATGGCGGTAACTTCAATGGGTCCGTGATCTACAAGATGCAGCCAAAGATAGGAATTGTCCTATCTTTTGCGGCCTGGCCACAAAGACCCGGAAGCACTCCTTCATAATACTGGGGGCCACCAGGGGGGCAATAATAATACTAGGGCTGACAAGAGGGTCATTTGTAATACCACAAAGCGCTAATGGGGACATTAATAATAATGGGGGGCACTAGGGAGGGCATTATGTAAACAGAGGGCACTGCAGGGGTTGGGATAAAAAAAAAAGACAATTGAGGCTACTTTCACACCTGTGTTCGGTGCGGATCCGACTGGTGTCTGCACAGACGGATCCGCACCTATAATGCAAACGATTGTATCCGTTCAGAACGGATCCGTCTGCATTATAATGAACAAAGTCAAAACGGATCCGTCCTGACTTACATTGAAAGTCAATGGAGGACGGATCCGTTTTCAATTGTACCATATTGTGTCAGTGAAAACGGATCCGCCCCCATTGACTTACACTGTAAGTCAGGACGGATCCGTTTGGCTCCGCATCGCCAGGCGGACACCAAAACGCTGCAAGCAGCCTCCAGAGCGGAACGGAGCCAAACTGATGCATTCTGAACGGATCCTTATCCATTCAGAATGCATTGGGGCTGAACTGATCCGTTTTGAACCGTTTGTGAGATCCCTGAAACAGATCTCACAAATGGAATTTAAAACACCAGTGTGAAAGCCTGAATCATTTTTTTTAGGGCTGTTAAAACAGACAGACGGCCAGGAAATGGCTGCGAAAATGGCCATGAAAAACTGACAGTGTGTTGGCTTTTCATGGCCCTAAACCTCTGACTACATCCTGCTGACAATACTAAAGTCTATGAGGTTCTACGCAGCAGAGCTGAACCTCAAGTTTAGTGAAAAACTCACCAGCTTTTCAATAGCAGGGAAGTGATAGGTTATCAGTCTGTGAAAGAAAAGACAGGAGTCAGTCAATTGTATTTGTGAAACCCCTCAATGACTGCCCATTGCTGCTGCCTTTATCGGACCACCCCCCCTCCCACAGCAGGGCTGAGCTGCTGGGTCTTAGCGGACGGAGATCAGCTCTGCCGGTGACTATGTGAACCCCAGGTACAGGTAAAATAACCTCCTGTGGAGACAGTATAGTGGAAAAGTGCAAAAAAAAAAAAAAAAGAGAAAAGGGTGAAAGTCTCTGAGATGCAGCATTAGGCCTCGTGCACACAACTGCGAGTGTTTTGCGGCCAGATACCAGCCGTGTGCATGCCACCATTTGCGTTTAATGTCCTATCCTTGCCCACAAAAAAACCGACAAGTATAGGACACGTTTTATTTATTTATATTTGTGGACATGCGGATGCGGAGAGCACACCGTGTGCTGTCCGCATTTTTTGAGCCCCCATGGTAATGAATGGGGTCTGTATCTGATATGCAAAAAACGCGCATTGGATGCAGAACAAAATTACGGTTGTGTGCACGAGGCCTAAGCAAAAACAATATATAAAAAAAAATACAAAAAATGTTTTTAAAAAAACAGCCACACCAACCCAAGCTGCTGTAATGGTACCTGTAGTAGGCGGAGTGGCTTTCAGCGGCCCCGCGCAGAGGATTTCCTTCCAGCCACAGCTCTCTCAGCTCCAGGTTGTGGATGAGATCCAGGTCTTGAACTTTGCAGAGCTGGAACAGAACGCGTAGAGGTAAGGTGTTACTACCGCACCAAAAACGCTGGCTCTAGCGTAGACAATCAATTCCGAAAAGCAAGGTGTATGGCATGGATGGGCGCGGAGATGAACATCCTATGCATGGACATGGTCTATAGGCTACTGTATATAGGAATCCCGGGCAAGGAAGCAACGTACCTTATTATAGGAGAGGTCCAGGCTCTGCAGATGAGGGGTCAGGTAAAACAGATGTGCAAACCCAGTCAGCTTGGAGAGATTGTTGTAGCTCAGATTCAAAGAGAGAAGCTACAAAACAGAAACCAAATCTCGTTATCACGGAGGATGCTGAAGGGTTGATCTTGCTGAAGAGCAAAAAGTGGGGGTCTGCACCAGTCACGTTGACGTCAGCTGGACAGAGATTAGGTGTAAGATGTAGGCTGGCCACAAACCTCATGCAGGTGATGCCCCCAGTGCACTGAAGCCCTCATCGACAAAGAATAAAAGCCTTTTTTTTTTCCTGAAGAACTCCGGAACCGATATTCAAAAGACAGGTATCGTCAAAATCAGCAGGATCAACCGTACCAGAAGGCCCAATTTAATAGGGTTGACCCCGCTGACATGCACCCTTTTTAAGCGAATGATGCGGAGATGCAATGCCACACACAACCCAGCGCTGGCAGGTTGTGGTTACACCTTGCTACTTCACCTTTCGGAGTCAGTTGACTGTGCTGGGGGCGACCACCCCGGGTTTATTATTACCTGGGGGTAACACTCCGATATGACTTGCAGAAGAATTCCTGTTACAGAAGTATTGTTCACAGAAAAGTGAATGTTGGCGGAAAGTAAATCTGTGAAGAGAAAGGCAGATTCATGAGACGCTGTATTCTTCCATCAGTCCTGGCCCAGCTGTCGGCCATATTCAAGGACCACAGAGTGTGGACTGCAACACGTGTCAGTCCGGATGCAGACCACTGTGTGCGGCAGGGTTAGGATGCAGGACTCACGCTCTCTCTACAGGGGGAAATTTATTAATAGTGCACCAGCATTATGAGCTGCACTCACTATTCTGCTGGTGCAGTCACTGTGTACATACATTGCTTATCCTGTACTGATCCTGAGTTACATCCTGTATTATACTCCAGAGCTGCACTCACTATTCTGCTGGTGCAGTCACTGTGTACATACATTACTTATCCTGTACTGATCCTCAGTTACATCCTGTATTATACTCCAGAGCTGCGCTCACTATTCTGCTGGTGCAGTCACTGTGTACATACATTACTTATCCTGTACTGATCCTCAGTTACATCCTGTATTATACTCCAGAGCTGCACTCACTATTCTGCTGGTGCAGTCACTGTGTACATATATTACATTACTTATCCTGTACTGATCCTGAGTTACATCCTGTATTATACTCCAGAGCTGCACTCACTATTCTGCTGGTGCAGTCACTGTGTACATACATTACTTATCCTGTACTGATCCTCAGTTACATCCTGTATTATACTCCAGAGCTGCACTCACTATTCTGCTGGTGCAGTCACTGTGTACATACATTACTTATCCTGTACTGATCCTCAGTTACATCCTGTATTATACTCCAGAGCTGCACTCACTATTCTGCTGGTGCAGTCACTGTGTACATACATTACTTATCCTGTACTGATCCTCAGTTACATCCTGTATTATACTCCAGAGCTGCACTCACTATTCTGCTGGTGCAGTCACTGTGTACATACATTACTTATCCTGTACTGATCCTGAGTTACATCCTGTATTATACTCCAGAGCTGCACTCACTATTCTGCTGGTGGAGTCACTGTGTACATACATTACATTACTTATCCTGTACTGATCCTGAGTTACATCCTGTATTATACTCCAGAGCTGCACTCACTATTCTGCTGGTGGAGTCACTGTGTACATACATTACTTATCCTGTACTGATCCTCAGTTACATCCTGTATTATACTCCAGAGCAGCACTCACTATTCTGCTGGTGCAGTCACTGTGTACATACATTACATTACTTATCCTGTACTGATCCTCAGTTACATCCTGTATTATACTCCAGAGCTGCACTCCCTATTCTGCTGGTGCATACACTGTGTACATACATTACTTATCCTGTACTGATCCTGAGTTACATCCTGTATTATACTCCAGAGCTGCACTCACTATTCTGCTGGTGCAGTCACTGTGTACATACATTACTTATCCTGTACTGATCCTGAGTTACATCCTGTATTATACTCCAGAGCTGCACTCACTATTCTGCTGGTGCAGTCACTGTGTACATACATTACTTATCCTGTACTGATCCTGAGTTACATCCTGTATTATACTCAAGAGCTGCACTCACTATTCTGCTGGTGCAGTCACTGTGTACATACATTACTTATCCTGTACTGATCCTGAGTTACATCCTGTATTATACTCCAGAGCTGCACTCACTATTCTGCTGGTGCAGTCACTGTGTACATACATTACTTATCCTGTACTGATCCTCAGTTACATCCTGTATTATACTCCAGAGCTGCACTCACTATTCTGCTGGTGCAGTCACTGTGTACATACATTACTTATCCTGTACTGATCCTGAGTTACATCCTGTATTATACTCCAGAGCTGCACTCACTATTCTGCTGGTGGAGTCACTGTGTACATACATTACATTACTTATCCTGTACTGATCCTGAGTTACATCCTGTATTATACTCCAGAGCTGCACTCACTATTCTGCTGGTGGAGTCACTGTGTACATACATTACTTATCCTGTACTGATCCTCAGTTACATCCTGTATTATACTCCAGAGCAGCACTCACTATTCTGCTGGTGCAGTCACTGTGTACATACATTACTTATCCTGTACTGATCCTGAGTTACATCCTGTATTATACTCCAGAGCTGCACTCACTATTCTGCTGGTGCAGTCACTGTGTACATACAGTGAGGAACAGAAGTATTTGAACACTCAGCAATTTTGCAAGTTCTCCCACTTAGAGATCATGGAGGAGTCTAAAATTCACATTGTAGGTGCATTCCCACTCTGAGAGACAGAATAAAAATAAATAAATCAGGAAATCACATTGTATGATTTTTAAAGAATTTATTTGTCTTGCACTGCTGAACATAAGTATTTGAACACCTGAGAAACAGCAAGAATTCTGGCTCTCAAAGACCTGTTACTGTGCCTTTAAAAATTCCACCTCTACTCCACTCATTAATCTAACTTAGTAGCACCTGTCTGAGCTCTTTAAAGACACCTGTCCACCCCACAGTCAGTCAGACGCCAACTACTACCATGGGCAAGACCAAAAAGCTGTCAAAAGACACCAGAGACAAAATTGTGGACCTCCACAAGGCTGGAAAGGGCTACGGGGCAATTGCCAAGAAGCTTGACGAAAATAGATCAACTGTTGGAGCAATTGTTAGAAAATGGAAGAGGCTAAAGACGACTGTCAGTCTCCCTCGGACTGGGGCTCCATGCAAGATCTCACCTCGTGGGGTATCACTGATGATAAGAAAGGTGAAGAATCAGCCCAGAACTACAAGGGAGGAGCTGGTCAATGACATGAAGAGAGCTGGGACCACAGTTTCAAAGGTCACTGTCGGTAGAACACTACGCCGTCATGGTTTCAAATCATGCATTGCACGGAAGGTTCCCCTGCTCAAGTCATCACATGTCCAGGCCTGTCTGAAGTTTGCCAATGACCATCTGGCTGATCCAGAGGAGGCATGGGAGAAAGTCATGTGGTAGGATGAGACCAAAGTAGAACTTTTTGGTCTAAACTTCACTCGTCGTGTTTGGAGGAAAAAGAAGGATGAGTTGCATCCCAAGAGCACCATCCCTACTGTGAAGCATGGGGGTGGTAACATCATGCTTTGGGGGCGCTTTTCTGCGAAGGGGACAGGACGACTGCACTGTATTAAGGAGAGGATGAATGAGGCCATTTATTGTGAGATTTTGAGCAACAGTCAGAGCATTGAAGATGGGTCGTGGCTGGGTCTTCCAACATGACAACGACCCAAAGCACACAGCCAGGATAAACAAGTAGTGGCTCTGTAAGAAGCATATCAAGGTTCTGGAGTGGCCTAGCCAGTCTTCAGACCTAAATACAATAGAACATCTTTGGAGGCAGTTTTTCTCAGCGACAGCCCCGAAACCTGACAGATCTAGAGGAGATCTGTGTGGAGGAGTGGGCCAAAATCTCTGTTGCATTGTGTGCAAACCTGGTCAAGAACTACAGGAAACGTTTGACCTCTGTAATTGCAAACAAAGGCTTCTGTACCAAATATTAACACTGATTTTCTCAGGTGTTCAAATATTTATGTTCAGCAGTGCAAGACAAATTAATTCTTTAAAAACCATACAATGTGATTTCCTTTCCTTTTTTTTTATTTTTATTGTGTCTCTCAGAGTGGGAATGCACCTACAATGTGAATTTCAGACCCCTCCATGATTTCTAAGTGGGAGAACTTGCAAAATCGCAGGGTGTTCAAATACTTATGTTCCTCACTGTACATTACTTATCCTGTACTGACCCTGAGTTACATCCTGTATTATACTCAAGAGCTGCACTCACTATTCTGCTGGTGCAGTCACTGTGTACATACATTACTTATCCTGTACTGATCCTGAGTTACATCCTGTATTATACTCCAGAGCTGCACTCACTATTCTGCTGGTGCAGTCACTGTCTCCATACATTACTTATCCTGTACTGATCCTGAGTTACATCCTGTATTATACTCCAGAGCTGCACTCACTATTCTGCTGGTGGAGTCACTGTGTACACACATTACTTATCCTGTACTGATCCTGAGTTACATCCTGTATTATACCCCAGAGCTGCACTCACTATTCTGCTGGTGCAGTCATTGTGTACATACATTACTTATCCTGTACTGATCCTGAGTTACATCCTGTATTATACCCCAGAGCTGCACTCACTATTCTGCTGGTGCAGTCACTGTGTACATACATTACTTATCCTGTACCGATCCTGAGTTACATCTTGTATTATACCCCAGAGCTGCACTCACTATTCTGCTGGTGGAGTCACTGTGTGCATACATTACATTACTTATCCTGTACTGATCCTGAGTTACATCCTGTATTATACTCCAGAGCTGCACTCACTATTCTGCTGGTGGAGTCACTGTGTACATACATTACTTATCCTGTACTGATCCTCAGTTACATCCTGTATTATACTCCAGAGCAGCACTCACTATTCTGCTGGTGCAGTCACTGTGTACATACATTACATTACTTATCCTGTACTGATCCTCAGTTACATCCTGTATTATACTCCAGAGCTGCACTCACTATTCTGCTGGTGCATACACTGTGTACATACATTACTTATCCTGTACTGATCCTGAGTTACATCCTGTATTATACTCCAGAGCTGCACTCACTATTCTGCTGGTGCAGTCACTGTGTACATACATTACTTATCCTGTACTGATCCTGAGTTACATCCTGTATTATACTCCAGAGCTGCACTCACTATTCTGATGGTGCAGTCACTGTGTACATACATTACTTATCCTGTACTGATCCTGAGTTACATCCTGTATTATACTCAAGAGCTGCACTCACTATTCTGCTGGTGCAGTCACTGTGTACATACATTACTTATCCTGTACTGATCCTGAGTTACATCCTGTATTATACTCCAGAGCTGCACTCACTATTCTGCTGGTGCAGTCACTGTGTACATACATTACTTATCCTGTACTGATCCTCAGTTACATCCTGTATTATACTCCAGAGCTGCACTCACTATTCTGCTGGTGCAGTCACTGTGTACATACATTACTTATCCTGTACTGATCCTGAGTTACATCCTGTATTATACTCCAGAGCTGCACTCACTATTCTGCTGGTGGAGTCACTGTGTACATACATTACATTACTTATCCTGTACTGATCCTGAGTTACATCCTGTATTATACTCCAGAGCTGCACTCACTATTCTGCTGGTGGAGTCACTGTGTACATACATTACTTATCCTGTACTGATCCTCAGTTACATCCTGTATTATACTCCAGAGCAGCACTCACTATTCTGCTGGTGCAGTCACTGTGTACATACATTACTTATCCTGTACTGATCCTGAGTTACATCCTGTATTATACTCCAGAGCTGCACTCACTATTCTGCTGGTGCAGTCACTGTGTACATACATTACTTATCCTGTACTGACCCTGAGTTACATCCTGTATTATACTCAAGAGCTGCACTCACTATTCTGCTGGTGCAGTCACTGTGTACATACATTACTTATCCTGTACTGATCCTGAGTTACATCCTGTATTATACTCCAGAGCTGCACTCACTATTCTGCTGGTGGAGTCACTGTGTACACACATTACTTATCCTGTACTGATCCTGAGTTACATCCTGTATTATACCCCAGAGCTGCACTCACTATTCTGCTGGTGCAGTCATTGTGTACATACATTACTTATCCTGTACTGATCCTGAGTTACATCCTGTATTATACCCCAGAGCTGCACTCACTATTCTGCTGGTGCAGTCACTGTGTACATACATTACTTATCCTGTACCGATCCTGAGTTACATCTTGTATTATACCCCAGAGCTGCACTCACTATTCTGCTGGTGCAGTCATTGTGTACATACATTACTTATCCTGTACTGATCCTGAGTTACATCCTGTATTATACTCCAGAGCTGCACTCACTATTCTGCTGGTGCAGTCACTGTGTACATACATTACTTATCCTGTACTGATCCTCAGTTACATCCTGTATTATACTCCAGAGCTGCACTCACTATTCTGCTGGTGCAGTCACTGTGTACATACATTACTTATCCTGTACTGATCCTGAGTTACATCCTGTATTATACTCCAGAGCTGCACTCACTATTCTGCTGGTGGAGTCACTGTGTACATACATTACATTACTTATCCTGTACTGATCCTGAGTTACATCCTGTATTATACTCCAGAGCTGCACTCACTATTCTGCTGGTGGAGTCACTGTGTACATACATTACTTATCCTGTACTGATCCTCAGTTACATCCTGTATTATACTCCAGAGCAGCACTCACTATTCTGCTGGTGCAGTCACTGTGTACATACATTACTTATCCTGTACTGATCCTGAGTTACATCCTGTATTATACTCCAGAGCTGCACTCACTATTCTGATGGTGCAGTCACTGTGTACATACATTACTTATCCTGTACTGATCCTGAGTTACATCCTGTATTATACTCAAGAGCTGCACTCACTATTCTGCTGGTGCAGTCACTGTGTACATACATTACTTATCCTGTACTGATCCTGAGTTACATCCTGTATTATACTCCAGAGCTGCACTCACTATTCTGCTGGTGCAGTCACTGTGTACATACATTACTTATCCTGTACTGATCCTCAGTTACATCCTGTATTATACTCCAGAGCTGCACTCACTATTCTGCTGGTGCAGTCACTGTGTACATACATTACTTATCCTGTACTGATCCTGAGTTACATCCTGTATTATACTCCAGAGCTGCACTCACTATTCTGCTGGTGGAGTCACTGTGTACATACATTACATTACTTATCCTGTACTGATCCTGAGTTACATCCTGTATTATACTCCAGAGCTGCACTCACTATTCTGCTGGTGGAGTCACTGTGTACATACATTACTTATCCTGTACTGACCCTGAGTTACATCCTGTATTATACTCAAGAGCTGCACTCACTATTCTGCTGGTGCAGTCACTGTGTACATACATTACTTATCCTGTACTGATCCTGAGTTACATCCTGTATTATACTCCAGAGCTGCACTCACTATTCTGCTGGTGGAGTCACTGTGTACACACATTACTTATCCTGTACTGATCCTGAGTTACATCCTGTATTATACCCCAGAGCTGCACTCACTATTCTGCTGGTGGAGTCACTGAGTACATACATTACATTACTTATCCTGTACTGATCCTGAGTTACATCCTGTATTATACCCCAGAGCTGCACTCACTATTCTGCTGGTGCAGTCACTGTGTACATACATTACTTATCCTGTACCGATCCTGAGTTACATCTTGTATTATACCCCAGAGCTGCACTCACTATTCTGCTGGTGCAGTCATTGTGTACATACATTACTTATCCTGTACTGATCCTGAGTTACATCCTGTATTATACTCCAGAGCTGCACTCACTATTCTGCTGGTGGAGTCACTGTGTACATACATTACTTATCCTGTACTGATCCTGAGTTACATCCTGTATTATACTCCAGAGCTGCACTCACTATTCTGCTGGTGGAGTCACTGTGTACATACATTACTTATCCTGTACTGATCCTGAGTTACATCCTGTATTATACTCCAGAGCTGCACTCACTATTCTGCTGGTGGAGTCACTGTGTACATACATTACATTACTTATCCTGTACTGATCCTGAGTTACATCCTGTATTATACTCCAGAGCTGTGCTCACTATTCTGCTGGTGGAGTCACTGTGTACATTCATTACTTATCCTGTACTGATCATGAGTTACATCCTGTATTATACTCCAGAGCTGCACTCACTATTCTGCTGGTGCAGTCACTGTGTACAGTTATGGGCCCACTTTCTCAAGTCCATCTCCGGCAGCGTTTGATATGTCATAGAGACATATTAAAGGTTTTGATTGTGGGGGTCTGAGTGCTGAGACCCCAACGATCCCTAGAATGAGGAAAGAGAAGTGCTCACATGACGAGCTCTCCTCGCTGCCGGAGATGGACTTGAGAAAGTGGGCACATAAATGTACACAGTGACTGCACCAGCAGAATAGTGAGTGCAGCTCTGGAGTATAATACAGGATGTAACTCAGGATCTGTACAGGATAAGTAATGTATATACACAGTGAATCTACATCTGGATTAGATATATGGTATATTTTAAAGGTTGTCAGTTCCCTTTGCCATATAGCAACCACGTAAGAGAAACTGGACTGTACTACAGCATGATTCACCTGTTATAATCTCCCCTTTCCACAAGAGGGCGACAGCATCCACCCTTCTGCAGTGACGTCTGTACACAGATAACCTGATTTCATGTCAGACGATCACAGAACTGTAAGTGCATTCTATTTTCCATCATTCCATGCACAGTGACAAATCCTGGAAGCAGGGGGCATTTGTCCACAGATATACGCGCTGCACTTGTACAACGTGGATGTGGTGAAGTCACACATGGCACAGACTCCCCCCTGCTAAAAGCAATTACTGGCAGGGAGCGCTGCCAGAACACAATGTAGCACACATCACATCACAATGAGCACCTTGGTGTGCGCGGAGCCGCCGGAGGGTCTGGGGGGGGGGGGGGGGGGTAACTGCATTACCCTCGCTGCACCCACATCTATTACCAGGAACTCTGCCTTTAACCCCTTCCTGCTCACAGCAACGATACTGCCAGGCTTACCGGGCTTATAGAGGGCACATCCAGGAGGGCTGCAGGCCGACTATTACTGCTACCACAGCAGGATTGCATTTGCTTGTAACTGATCCCCCCCCCAGGACAGGAGCTCCCCCTACAGGCACATTATGCATTTATTATTTTTATTTCCCATAATGCCCCATACCTTTCTCTAATTCTTCCTCAATCACACAAAGATTTTAAAGGAGCGCTTCTTACCCGGATCATTTGCGAGACTGCTCAGGTCGAGGCTTTCAAGGGACCGGTCGTACCTTCTCCACAGACACGACTACAAGAATGTGACAGGTGAAAAGGATTAGAACGCAGGACATTTACCCAATTCTAATAGTGAAAACTGATTGGATGAAAGCTCAGACGAGTATAGCCGACACCGCCTCGGGGCTGATGACATACAACCTACCTGCTGGCAGCTCTCTCTCCTGACCTCCCCATACACAAAAGGCGGTCACCCAGGTTTCGATGAGGAAAGCTAAGGGTGTCCATAGGGGATCCCCTGGCCTTCTGCATGCGGAGTCCATTAGTATGTGAAAGACATGGTCTGAACAGCTGCTCTTTACAGCAGATCTATCTTTACAGGTGGCGATTTAAAGGCTACGGACACGTTTGGGGCAATATTTTTTTTATTTATTATTATTGCATTTAACTCATTTTGAGCTAAAATAATTTTTTCATTTATTAAAAATAATAAATATATAAATAAAAGCATCCCTTCTCAGTCCCGTCAGCAGACGACTCACGTAAAGCCTTACCTCTGATCTCCTGACCTCAAACAGTCACCTAAGCCATATTATCAGCTTGATAAGAGTTTAGTTATAATGAGTGTTTAGGAGGTCAGGAGATGAGAGATAAGGCGTCACATGAGCTGTCAGCTGACAGGACCGAGAAGTGATAAAGACTGATTTTTAGCCCCTGTATTCCAAAAACCAAATTTAGTAAAAGGCGAACATAAACATAAAAAATCCCCAGAAGGAGTCCATAGCCTTTAAAGCAGGAGACTCCTCCTCTATGTCCATATGGCCCAAAATCCAGATAAGCTCACGAGTTGCCTTTGGCACCATAGTCTACAGGGGCGGACTGGGAACTTAAAGTGGACCTGGAAAAAAACAAAACAAAGTGGCCCCATGTTGCAGGCGGGGTCAAATTTATTGAAGGAGGGTCAACACAAGTAGGCAGGGACAATGAAAGACAATACATAGTGCAGCACAAGATACCGCCCCTGCAGAACCGAATACCACAATGCAGCACAAAATGCTGCCTCAGCAGAATCAAACATCACAGTGCAGAACATAATACTGCCGCCCTCACTGCAGTATTCAAATGTATCACCATCTTGAGGATGCAGTTGAATTCAGGAGGCCACCTGCAGCATGCATAAGTACCTGATGCTCCTAGCATGTTATGTACCCAGCCGGTGGCTCCCTGGGCATCGGCCCACCGGGAAATTTCCCCGTAGGGTCTATGGCCAGTCCACCACTGACGGTCTAGTGATATAATATTAGTTGTGTTGGACGACAGTAACAACTTTGCACTGACTTGGTCTGGTGCTGTGCCACCAGTATCATGTAACTGTGTATAAAAAGCTGAACTACAGGGAATCAAGAAAACAAAAAAAGAGATGGACCTGCCAGCTACGGGCCTGGTCACCGCCTACATCCAAGTAAGCAGCGCATGTAGTTGGCAGCGCACGCTCCCGGGCACAGTGGTCACCGTCGCCGGCTGATCCGCTGCTCATGGGAAACAGATGGCACCGCAAAGTGCAGGCAGATGCCATCATTTCTACCATAAAGTTCATCTGTTTCCCGCAGTCTTTTAAACCATGCTACGTACTGAAGGGTTCATACATTTCAGGTGTATTGTATCAGAATATTCGTATCCTGCAAGGTAGGATTTTCCTTTTTTTAATATCTGCTACACAGCAAAAATCGTATATAAAAAGGGAAAGATATAAGACCAAGATTAAAACTGATCGACGACTCATTTATCACCGCCGGGGCCTCCAGCGAGCACAGAAAACAAGATTTTTGTAAAACTTACCAGTAAAATCTCTTTCTCGCTCTTCATTGGGGGACACAGAGACCGTGGGTATAGCTATGTCCTCTAGGAGGCGTTGACACTAGTAAAAGCGGTTAGCTCTCCCCCCCCCGGGAGCTATACCCCCTCCAGCCTGGAGAGAGCGCTTCAGTTTGTGTACAAGCCGTAGGAGAAGCAAGTAAACCAACGAAAAAACGTGGAACAGCAACAATGCCAAGGAACCACAACGGGGTTTTAACCAGCAACAGCCACAACTGTGGCCGAACAACAACGGTGGGTGGGTGCTGTGTCCTCCAATGAAGAGCGAGAAAGATTTTACTGGTAAGTTTTACAAAAATCTCGTTTTCTCGCCCATATTCATTGGGGGACACAGGAACAGTGGGACGTCCAAAAGCAATCCACAGGGAGGGAAAAACCACAGACCCATGGAAGCAAGCGTCCCTGCAGGAATCTAGGAAACTGCCGCCTGCAAGACCATGCGGCCCAAGGCAGCGTCCGCCGATGCATAAGTATGCACCTGGTAAAATTTTGTGAATGTGTGTAAGGAGGACCAAGTAGCTGCCCTGTACCACTGTGCGGCCGAAGCGAGATTCCTCCGAGCCTAAGAAGCGCCCAGCGCTCTGGAGGAGTGAGCTGTGACACCTAAGGGCGGATCCCTGCTCCGGGTGCAGTATGCTTCAGCAATTGTAAACCGAGTCCAACGTGCGATTGCCACCTTGGAGGCCGGCAATCCCTTGCGAGGACTCTCCAGAATGACAAAAAAGAGAGTCTGTACGCCAGAAGGGAGCGGAGGTTGCTAATAAATCATCAGAGCCTTGACAATGCCCAAATGATGCAACTCCCTTTCCCTAGGGTGTGAAGGAGAGGGACCGTGAAGGAAGGACAATTTCTTCATTGATATGGAAGTCAGAGACCACCTTCGGGAGTAAAAGAAGGAACGGGCTGGAGAACCGCCTTATCCTTGTGAAGAACCAGGAAGGGTTCTCTGCAAGAGAGCGCCGCCAACTCGGACACCCGTCTGATAGATGTGGAGAAGACTGGAGCGCTGAGAGGACTATATTCAGATCCCAGGCGGTAGAGGAGGACGGTACGGAAGAACCGTATGTGCCACTCCCTGAAGGAAGGTTTTCATGGGCCCCCGGGGGAGCCGGAAGACGCTGGAAAGGCGGTGTCTAAAAGGATAGAAAGTGCCGACACCTGACCCTTCAAGGAACTAAGGGCTAACCAAGGTCCAACCCTGAGTGAGGGGATGTCCTGGTTTTCACAGAAGCCCAACAAGGACCTCCAGGTCCTATAATAGATCCTGGGCGATGCAGGCTTCCTGGCCTGAATCATAGTGCGGATGACGTCTGCCAAAAACCCACTTCGCGTCGGAATGGCGGTTTCAATAGCCACGGCGTCAAACGAAGAGACCTTAATGCTGATGGAAGACAGGACCCTGCGAAGAAGGTCGTCTCTGAATGGCAGTGACCAAGGGGCCAATCCGGAGCGACTAGGATTGTCAGAATGCCCTCCATCTTGATCTTCAGTAGAACCTTTTGTAGGAGGGGAAGGGAGGAAAACACGTAAGGAGGGAGAACTCCTTCCAAGGAGATATCAGGGCGTCCACGCCGCATGCTTCCGGATCTCTTGCTCGGGAGAGAAAGGTGGGAATCTGTCGTGTAGATACCGTTAGCACACCCGGGACAAATGGAAAGAGGGATGTGGTGGGCACCACAGCCCACCAGTCGGGACCGGAGCGTGTCTGGAATGGAAAGCCACAAAACGAATACCCCGTGCTACCAAGGCATGCGGGGTGGCTATGAACCATGAGCCAGAGGAGAAAAGACAGAAGGAGAAGAATAGGCTAGATCTAAAGCCCATTCCCCATCTCAGACCGGCGCTATACAGAAGTAGCCTAAGGATTTTGTGGCTGTGCAAAAACTCCGCCTGAGGAGTAGGCCAGGCAAGGGGAGTCACACTGTATTGCTAGCCCTATACCCCAGCAGAGGAGGGGGCCACCCGCAGAGGCCACCGAATTCAGTGGTAGAAGAATCCACCACCTGGAGCTGTGCAGTAAGAAACCTAGTATGTAGTGGTAACGTAAATACCGCTCTCACAGTAGTAGCCAGCGCTTGCCCCGTCAGCGCCAACTGAGGGGGAGGCCTGAGACTATCCGTAGAAGCCATGTACCATACTGTCCCAGTTAAGTAGAGCTAACCTTATAAAAACTCTACCTGGAAGGGCGCTGAACAGGAGCAACTGCCCAAAGCTAGCGCAAGGGTAGGACCCCTACCTGAGGGGGATGTCCCACTGCCTCGACCACGAACTCGAGCATTAGCGTAAAAGCTGCACCTGTGGAGGAGAACACGTTGTAGTAGCAAAACCAGAGTGCCAGCATAACCACTTCCCAGAGAAGGAGGAGGAGTGGTGGATAGAGAATATGGAGTCAGTGAAAACACCCGACTCGCTGGAACGTACTCACCATATATGTGCAATGGAGTACGCACTACGTATTGATGCGGACAATATCATGACCGACTGGAACAACGGAGGCCCATGGAGGTGGGGGGTCTCTAGGACACTTAAGTGATGCTAGGAAACCCCCTGAGAAGACAGGTGATGTTATAATCATGCCCAAAACCAGCACCAACAAGAAAAGAAGGATACAATGAGGAATAGCCACCGTATCCACTGGCGGCACCCATGTACCACTAGAGTAAGAGTACCGGGCACCCGCGAGTACCAACTGTTGCCACGCCCCACTTGTGAAATAAGCTAAGGCACAGAGAGCCGTGGCGTTGTTGAATTTGCGGTATCCCAAGATGTTCAGTTATTCCCCTGCTAGTGGATCACTAGTGGAAGAGGGTAATGCAACGGGAAGCACGGTGATGTGCAACACTCCGCCTATGGAAGGATAGCGCGACAGTCGGGACCGTAACCAATGGTAGTGCAATTACCCTACCTATGGAAGGTGGAATGCGCACGCAGTGGTAGGGAAAATACTCCACCTATGAAGGGGGGTTAATGCCCACGGCGGGAACTAGTGCATATGGAGAGTCCTGTACCCCATAGGAGTGCAATTATTGCACCTAAGTAAGGGGGTAATGCATACAGCACACACTGTAACCAGTGATAATGTCATCGCGCCACCTATGGAAGGGGCTAATGCATACGGCACATACTGAACCCAGTGGGGATGCAATTCCACCACCTACAAAAGGGGGAATGTGTACGTCCGGCACTGAAAGTGTTATTGTACTTCGTCCACCTATGGCAGCGGACAATGTATAAGGCAAGTACTGTATGTATCCCAAAGTAGTGCAATTACTCCGCCTATTGAAGGGGGTAATGCATACGACAAGTACTGCCGGCCACCGTAGACGCAATCATGGCAGATTGCTTCGGATTCATGTCAGGGTCTGAATCAGTGATTCCCCCCCCCCCACCCCCCCTCGGACTGACCCACTCTTGTGAGGGAGGGTGTGTCTGAGCGTGACCCAGGGAGGAAGGGTGGGGGTGCGGAGATATTCGAGGAGAAAAGATGTCCTGCGGTCCGCTTGCGCGTAGGTCTACCCCTCAGAATCTCGCCCCTGGCAGTTGCGAACTGCGCAGGTGGGGATTTATCAACTGAACTACCCAGAGGGTGGAATGGGAACTTCTAAAGGTCCGTCCACCGGATTGCGCAGGCGGTGCGTTATCAACCAAACGACCACGGAGGGTGGATTGGAAATGACGGAGGTCCTCTATTGAATTGAGCACATGGAGAATTATCAACCAAACGACCCAGGAGAGTGCATTGGAAATGACAGAGATCCTTCATTTGATTGCGCAGGTGGAGGATTGACAGCCAAGCAGCCCCGGAGGGCGTATGGGAATCCTTCAGGGGTCCTTCACTGTATTGCGCAGGTGCATGCAGAATTATCAACCAAGCGGCCGTGTAGGGCGGATTGGGAACTATGAGAGGTCCTCCTGTGACCGGAACAGGGCACGGGCCCAGTCTGGAACCGCACGGTCAGTGATCCTGCGGTGATGTGTGCTGAGGAAGCCGGGGCCTGTATCAAATGCTCTCTGGGACTGGGATGCCTAGCCTCAAATGGATAAGCGGTAGGAAGGGTTAATTCTTGCAATTGCACTGCCTAACCTTTGATAACCCATGCCGGCCTAAAAGAAGTGGCTGGCCAGGAAGGGTTAAAGTGACTTGAAGACCAGGGGCGGTGCTCAGCTGGCTTCTGGGGGAGGGGAACAGCTAGGCGGGAAGAATTCGCGCCAGCCCGCCACCCTCCCTCCACCCCCTCATACCAGGGGATGAAGTTGCAGCCTAGTATGCCGCAAAGCCGGGGCCTAATTTTAATACATGGCCGACCGGGAACATCGCCGGACGCCCGGGGGACAGAAGGACCCGGAGAGGCGCGCAATCCGCACCCATCAGCCGGGGGTGCCCGTGCAGTGGGCCGGGAAGGAAAGAGACACCGCCGCCCACCGCTGGAACCTGGAGTCGGACAGAGGCAGCCACCCCCGCAGCCGGAGTCCCCCATGCTCTACAGTGCTCCGCGGCGCGCGAGGCGTCTGCGATATTGTCGGTGCCGGCATTAACCCTTTTGGAGCGGCGACTGAATATGCCGCTGGATATCGGGGCCAAGGAGAGGAGCGCCCGCTCGGCCGCCCACTGAGAATCAGAGGGCATGGTCTATTAACCCCCACTGTGCCCAAGTAACCGTCGGCACAGAGGGAGAGAGAGAGGGCCTGCCATAAGATGTCCTGGGGTAGCCTGGTGCCCATTAACCCTATAGACCCCTTAAAACAATTGCCGCCAAAGGGGGAGAGAGGGGGGAGAGGGTTAAACAGACTTACCTAGTCCCGTGTACTCACCTCATCTTCATCCTCTTCTCTTCACCCTCCCTAAGTGGACCGCAAGGTCCCCTTTTCCAGCAGGGTCACCTCCTCAGCAGCTGGCACCGGAGTGGCAGGAGTCTGGTATGGCAGGAGGGTCTTTTTCTTTGGCGGACCTAGGTGACCCTTTGGCTGGCGGGAAGAAGGGGAGCTGGGCTGCCCTGGATCCTCCTTTTGCTTCTGTGGGGAGGTTGAGCGGTGAGGGACTCCGACACCGGCCTTGCTCCCCGGGATAACAGAGAGGCTGGGCGACTCCGTTTCCCAAACCTAAAAGGGAAAAAGGAAAAAGAAAAAAGAAAGAATCAGTAAGCCGCCCTGCATAAGACAGGGAGGTCTTGCCTCCTGCAGACACCATGCTAAAACTGAAGCTCTCTCTCCAGGCTGGAGGGGGTATAGTTGCCAGGGGAGGCGCTAACAGCTTTATCTAGTGTCAGCGCCTCCTAGAGGACATAGCTATACCCACGGTCTCTGTGTCCCCCGATGAATATGGGCACGAAACAGCAGTGCCATTTTTTGTTCCCTGCCTTCCCAGACCCATAACTTTTTTTATTTTTCCTTTTTACATAGCATGTGAGAGCTTGTTTTTTCGGGAACAAGTTGTACTTTTTAATTTCAACATTTAATATTGCATACGATATCATGGAGTATGCTAAAAATATTTTAAAAAATCCAAATGGGGTGGAATTGGGAAAAAAATGCAATTGCACCACAGTTTTACGGGTTTTGTTTTTACAGCATTCCCTATGTGGTACAGCGATACCAGATTTATATGGGTTTTTCTTGTGTTTTGATATTGAAGAAAAAAAATCTTAAACTTAAAAAAACTGAAATAAATAAAATTATTTTTCTCATTGCATCGTCATATTCTGGTCCCCATAATTTAAATATATTTATTTTGGGACATAACGATGCCTGTGATATATTTTCTGTTTTTATTTATTTTAATTATGGGGAAGGGGGTGCGATTTGAATTTCAATATATTTAAAAAGAATATATATATATTTTTTTTAAACCAACCAAGATCCGAAGTCGCATCGTTCAAAAATTCGTTTGAATGCTGTATGGAGATGGGTCTCCGTACGGCATTCAAACGAATTTTTGAACGAAGCGACTTTGGATCTTGGATCTGAAGCACGCTTCATTCAACACTAACTGTGATGCACGGCAGATTCAGACCCCAATAGGTTCTATAGGATCTGTTTGGCTCTGTTCAGGTCAGTTATGTGCCACATCCGGCAATTCCGTCATTTCCATTTTCTCCTATAACAGAGCAGGACAATGGAAATTAAGAGCGCTGGTGTGGAAAAGGCCTAACAGAAAACATTGCACTGCTTATGTTGTGTATTTTACACTAAAATTCAGCCTATTAGGCCAGATAGACTTCTGTACATGGCAGATCCGGAGGCCATTGTCAGGCCTCAACAGCAACCAGATTCACTGAAAAACTAATCGTGGTTTACGTTCCGCCAAGGAGTACCAATCACTGACCAAAGGAACGTTGTATGGAATTAACTAAAATCAATCTTTATTAGATCTATCTAAAAAATAAACGGGAAGGATACACTCTACCCTAAATTAAAGCCCTCATAGTGGATAAACATCTGTCCACAACATCTCAAGCGACAAACTACCAAACAACCAGCCGGTCTGCCTGGAGCACACGTCACACCGCGTGCGTGGTCGCAAGGGTGTGGACACGAATCAACTAAGAAAACCACAGACTACTCAGAAGGGAGTGCGGTAGCCAGCAAATGCACCCAACCTACTGTAGTCCCTAGCAGTGTATGACTGCTCCTGTGCTACCTCCACAGCAGGTGTGTGCGACAATACTGCCATTAACCCCTTCAGGACCCTGGGATTTTCCATTTTTGCGTTTTCGTTTTTCACTCCCCACCTTCCCATAGTCCCAACTAGCTTATTTTTTGCGGGACAAGTTGTACTTTCTAATGACACAATTTACGGTTGCATACCATGTAGTAGGGAGCGGGAAAAAAAAAGTTCCAAATGGGATAGAATTGGGGGGAAAAAAAAAAACACAATTCTGATAAAGGTTTTTTTTTTGTTTTTGTTTTTTACATTGTACACTATGCGGCAAAATTGACCTGTTATCTTCATTCTCCAGGTCAGTACGGTTCCAACGATACCACACCTTTGAGGAATTTTTTTTTTTTTCATAACCATATTTTGACCCCCATAACTTTTTGTAGCTAGGTGTACGGGGCTGTGTGAGGGCTCATTTTTTGCGGGACAAACTGTTCTTTTCAGTGATATCAATTTTAAGTGAGTGCGGCTTTTTGATCACTTTTTCTTAACCGCCTCACGTCCGCCCATAGGATATAAACGTCCTATGGGTGGACGTCTATTTCTGACAGCACGTTTTAAAACGTCCTGTCAGAAATAGCAGCTGCACGCTAATCGTGCAGCTGCTGATCGGGTTGCCCGCTGTCAGTGACAGCAGGGCAACCCTAAGACAAGGCAGGGACAGTGCCCAGGTGTCCCTGCCTTCACGATCGCTGCAGACACAGCGCTCACCGAGCGCTGTGTCTGCAGAGCAGGAAGCGCTGTGCGCTTCCTGTTCCGGCCCGGCGGTCATGTGACCGCCGTGACCGGAGAGTGCAGGGGCTGTGTGAGGTCTCTCAGAGACCTCGATCAGCCCTGCTGTGAGGCTGTACAGCGCAGGATTGCTGCTGTACAGCCTCTATAGGGGTGCATTTGTCCTGTAACTGGGGCTACTATGTCAGCCCCAGTTACAGGAGAAATCAACAGTGAAAAAAAAAAGAAAAAGTGAAGCAAATGTCCCCCAGAGGTCTTGTATGACCTTATGGGGGACGAAAAGTGTAAAAAAAAATAAAAAAAATAAAGGGTTGAAAAAATAAAATAAAATAAAGTTTCACATGTAAAAAAAAAAAAGTTCCCAAGTTAGGAATAAAAAAAAAAAAATTAAAATAGAAAAAATAAAGTAAAATAGACATATTTAGTATTGCCGCGTCCGTAAAAACCAGCTCTATAAAAATATCACATGACCTAACCCCTCAGATGAACACCGTAAAAAATAAATTAAAAAAACTGTGTCAAAACAAGCAATTTTTGTCACCTTGCATCACAAAAGGTGCAACACCAAGTGATCAAAAACGCGTATGTCCCACAAAATGGTGCCAATAAAACCGTCACCTCATCCCGCAAAAAATGAGCCCCTACATAAGAAAATCTCTCAAAAAATAAAAAAACTATAGCTCTTAGAACATGGAGACACTAAAACATAATTTTTTTGGTTTCAAAAATGCTATTATTGTGTTAAAGTGAAACAAATAAAAAAAAGTATACATATTAGGTATTGCCGCGTCCGTAAAAACCAGCTCTATAAAAATATCACATGACCTAACCCCTCGGGTGAACACCGTAAAAAAAAAAAAAAAAAAAACTGTGTCAAAACAAGCAATTTTTGTCACCTTGCATCACAAAAGGTGCAACACCAAGTGATCAAAAACGCGTATGTCCCACAAAATGGTACCAATAAAACCGTCACCTCATCCCGCAAAAAATGAGCCCCTACATAAGAAAATCTCTCAAAAAATAAAAAAACTATAGCTCTCAGAACATGGACACATTAAAACATAATTTTGTGGTTTCAAAAATGCTATTATTGTGTAAAACTTTAATAAATGAGAAAAAGTATACATATTAGGTATCGCCACGTCCGTAACAATCTGCTCTATAAAAATGTCACTTGACTGAACCCCTAAGGTGAACGCTGTAAAAATAAATAAATAGAAACTGTGCTAAAACAACCAATTTTTTGGTCACCTTGCCCCATAAAGTGTTATATTGAATGATCAAAAAATCATATGTACCCAAAAAAAATACTAATAAAACTGGCACCTTATCCCCTAGTTTCCAAAATGGGGTCACTTCTTGGGAGTTTCTACTGTAAGGGTGCATCAGGGGGCTTCAAATGGGACATGGCATCTAAAAACCATGTGGAGTTCCTTTCCTTCTGCGCCCTGCCGTGTGCCCATACAGCAGTTTACGACCACATGTGGGGTGTTTCTGTAAACCGCAGAATCTGGGTAATAAATATTGAGTTTTGTTTGGCTGTTAACCATCGATGTGTTAGAGAAAAAAATTGATTAAAATGGAAAATCGGCCAAAAAAGTGAAATTTAAAAATTTGATCTCCATTTTCCTTTAATTCTTGTGGAACGCCTAAAGGGTTAACAAAGTTTGTAAAATCGGTTTTGAATACCTTGAGGGGTGTAGTTTCTACAATGGGGTCATTTATGGGGGTATCCACTATGTAGGCCCCACAAAGTGACTTCAGACCTGAACTGGTCCTTATAAAGTGGGTTTTGGCAATTTTCTTAAAAATTTGAAGAATTGCTTCTAAACTTCTAAGCCTTCTAACGTCCTAAAAAAATAAAATGACATTTCCAAAATGATGCCAACATAAAGTAGACATATGGGGAATGTTAAATAATAAATATTTTATGAGGTATCACTTTCTGTTTTAAAAGCAGAGAAATTGAAATTTAGAAAATTGCGATTTTTTTTAAATTTTTGGGTAAATTTGGGATTTTTTCATAAATAAAGGTGAAATATTTTGACTCAAATTTATGACTATCATGAAGTACAATGTGTCACGAGAAAACAATCTCTGAATGACTTGGATAAATAAAGGCGTTCCAAAGTTATTACCACATAAAGTGAGATATGTCAGTTTTGCTAAATTTGGCCTGGTCAGGAAGGGGGCAAAGGGCCCAGATGGGAAGTGGTTAAAACATTTTTGGGTAGTTGAAGTGAAAAAAAAATGGCAAAATGGCAAATTGGCAGTCCCCCCCCCCCCCTCGCTACGCCATTTGTCGTGTGCCATTAATATTGTTATATTTTAATAGTGTGGGCGATGCCCATGATGTTTATTTATTTATTGGTTAAGTATTTAAATTTTAAGGAAAGGGGGGAGATTAGAACTTTTACGTTTTTATAATTTTTTATATTTTTAAAAACTTTTGAATGCCCATAGTATTCAGTGATGGCTAAATAGCCATCATTGAAGACTTCAATTGCACTATATCAATACAAGGCTGCCACCTAGTGGCTTGTATTGATATATACATCTAATTGACTCTAAAGTCTGCTTGAGGCTTCGGTCAATTAGATCAAGGTAACAAGGTCCCCCGATCTCAGCCGGGGAACGCTGTTACCGGATCGGAAGCACGCGGCTTCCGGTTCCGGTCTGACCACGGCATCTGAAAAGGTAAGATGTATGCGATCAGCCTCGCGTCCTGAGGCTGCGGCAACAGCTCTAGAATGGCCATACGCGGTCGCAAGAGCGCGCAGGTTATAAGGAGGAGGTCCCTCCCCTCCACAGGATCGAGCCCCTGGGACGGCCAATGGAACGGCTGAGCCGCAGTTCATCCCCGCCCCTCCCACCGGCCCACTTACTGGAGCTTTCACATGGGGAGTGTCAAAACACTCTTGTGGCAGCACGACATCTGAGTGAAAAGGTTTTGTTTGATGAATATATTGAATATGGTGTGTATGCAAATAACACCAAATGTATGTTCCTGTACAACCTAGCCGCTCAACTAGATGTCCTGAGTATATGTGCTGAATTGTCGTATGAGACAATAGTATCCACTCCATCAAGGGAAATATATCATGGACCTCTGTATATAGGGACCCCCAGATGAACCAGGAGGTGCCCCACAGACTGTCATATATCTTCTATATAAAAAGAATCTTCATATAAAAGAAAGGATAAAAAAAAAAAAAAAAAAATGTATATAAAAAAAAAATTATATGATCCTTCAGGAGGACATAAACACCTCTAAGTTCTTTTATCGAGTATCTTAATTTGATTTGTGGAAGCAGTGAAACAAAGGGACAATTGTATATGCAAAATATCTATATCGTTTATTATAAAACAAAGAATATAAAATCAATACAATTGCAAAACAAATGATGAAGTTACAAAATAATACCCAAAATTTACCACACGGTGGTGCTAACACACCCCTATCTGATCAGTACAGTGTGACTTAGTGATTTATGACAACCAGTGTCATACTTTTAACAAACAGACTCATACCAAGAGAAACTTAGGATCTTCTGTTTATTAAACAGGCTATAACAATAAAACACGGATTATACAGGAAAATAACTGGTATCCCTTGACTCTGTTTTCCTATGACCAATCAAAAATATATATGATATGATATTAATATGATAAAATATTCAGCTCGGCAATCAGACTATGGAAAATAACTTTCCAAGGGTTTTAGTCCTCTTTTCAAATAATGTCAGATCTTCCATTAACAATATGCATCTTTGCTAAGAGAATAATCAGCATTATGGAGGCACCTAACACTATATATTCCCACAGTATGGGGACTCTTGGCTATATACCGAGAGAAATATCTTAATATCACGAGCAGTAAACACAAATATACGTTACCGGGGCAAAGGTAGCCAGAGTTTAGATGGGACCAGTTCTCAAGAACTTTCCTAGTAACCCAAAAAATAATCCAAGTTTCTTCTGGTAAAGTTTTCTTTTTGAGTTTCTTTTGGTCTTGAATGAATGGATGGATCAATGGATCTCCCTTGCTGCTCCGCACACGAGTAATTAATCCCCCCCCCCTTATCTAAGAATCATCCCCTTTAGATTAGGGATTTCCAATCAGGTAAGGTGGGTGTATTCGCATGCTAATAACACAACAACGTCATATTAACTCTTGATATGGCATAAAACAAATGATAAAATAATATAATATTGTCTATCTGCCTCCAGATGGCACTGTGGTACTGCAGATGAACATCACAACTTTAAACATTAAAACGAAATATCTAATGATACGTTCACATGACCTTCTTAACCTTTTTAATATACATCATTGAGGAAGGTCTTTTCCTGACACTTTTAATTACCTATATCCTGGACTTGTTGGAGTCACTGTCTTCTCCTATCTTTTTGAAATATATGTTAACTTGATAAAAAATTTATTTGACGGCCTTAAAACTTGTCATCGGAACTTGTATATTTCACTTATCTACATCCCTGAATAACTTTTGTTTTGAAATAACTTAACTCTTCTCAGAAATCCAATTACCAGAAACTTACTTCAGTGTCTCTGTATCCTCCACAATACATTCTAAATGATAAATACATAGTACAATATATATATATAAATCGATACATTGTTACACATAGACAACACATTATATGAACTATAGGTTAAAATATGTTCTAAACTAAATATACCATACAGAGATATATATAATATAATTATGAATATATAAATTGAACCTCATACAGCAGGTGTGCCTCAAGGATATGAATTCTTATCACGTTATGGCTTATCCATGAAACAACCTTGTTCCCTTCAGACAGACATGTCTGAGGAAGCTGGTGTACTCCCCATAGATAAACCCATATCCTTAGCAATAACTTTTAAATACCATGTCCGTTCATGTTCACAATTATTTTTATATAAACTGAACTTGCCATGAACTCATCTTGGCTTCCTCAGCCACATAAGGCCTCTTTCACACGGGCGTTGCGGGAAAATGTGCGGGTGCGTTGCGGGAATTTTCCGCATGAGTGCAAAACATTGTAATGCGTTTTGCACTTGCGTGAGAAAAATCGCGCATGTTTGGTACCCAAACCCGAACTTCTTCACAGAAGTTCGGGCTTGGGATCGGTGTTCTGTAGATTGTATTATTTTCCCTTATAACATGGTTATAAGGGAAAATAATAGCATTCTGAATACAGATGCATAGTGCATAGTAAAACATCGCTGGAGGGGTTAAAAAAAAAATATATAATTTAACTCACCTTAGTCCACTTGATCGCGATGCCCGACATCTCCTTCTGTCTTCATCTGATCTCTGTGCAGCAACAGGACCTTTGGTGACGTCATTCCGGTCATCACATGATCCATCACCATGGTAAAAGATCATGTGATGGATCATGTGATGATCGGAGTGACGTCAGCAAAGGTCCTTTACCTGTAAAATGCTCACCACAGGTCCTGTTCAGCAAAGGAGACAGAAGGAGATGCCGGGCCGCGATCAAGTGGACTAAGGTGAGTTAAATAATATATTATTTTTTTTTTAACCCCTCCAGCGATGTTTTACTATGCATTCTGTATTCAGAATGCTATTATTTTCCCTTATAACGATGTTATAAGGGAAAATAATAATGATCGGGTCTCCATCCCGATCGTCTCCTAGCAACCGTGCGTGAAAATCGCACCGAATCCGCACTTGCTTGCGGATGCTTGCGATTTTCACGCAACCCCATTCATTTCTATGGGGCCTGCGTTACGTGAAAAACGCACAAAGAGGAGCATGCTGCGATTTTCACGCAACACACAAGTGATGCGTGAAAATCACCGCTCATGTGAACAGCCCCATAGAAATGAATTGGTCGGTATTCAGTGCGAGTGCAATGCGTTCAACTCACGCATCGCATCCGCGCGGAATACTTGCTCGTGTGAAAGGGGCCTAACAGAACTTTGGTTCAGGCTGATTTCCTCTTAAAGGCAATGAGCATTCATTTTGGCTATAATATCATTAGATAATATTGTATACTTATGAAAATGCACAACAAGACCCTTCCAGTAAAGAAGGGAACACAGAAGTCCCTGTGATACATAACGCCGGGATGTGGCCACACTAGAGGAAGCAGACAAAGGAGTTGCATTCATTGAGGCCCTGTGGTTGGACCGTGCGCAGTCTAAATATCCACTGTGCCTCCTTTTGCAGTAGCCTCTTGTCAAAGTCCCCTCCTTTAGGAGACCTTCTCACCACTTCCACCCCTTGAAATTTGACCACATCCGCGTCATTGTTATATAAAGTGGAGACGTGCCTCGCAATCGGGGTACCCGCACCTTTACCAATATTGCTAAGATGTTCCCCAATCCTTCTGCGAAATTCAAGGAACATTTTTTCCCCACATACTGTTTACCACATCTGCATGTGGCCAAGTACACAACACCCTTCGTTCTGCAATTAACCCCTTCCCGCATTATCACGTGCATGTACGTGATGGGAACGGGCGGGTGCAGGAGCTGCACCCGCTCGATCCGCAGCACAGGCCCGGCTGTTACTGATAGACGGGCCCCTGCTGCATCCGCCGGCATCGCTGTGTGTGGTGATGCCGGCAGATTAACCCTTTCACATGCGGTAGTCAGCGCTGACCGCGGCACGTGCGGGGTATACAGAGGGAGGGGGCTCCCACTGACTCCATCGCCCCCCCACCTGCGCTGGCAGGGGGTCGATGGTTGCCATGGCAGCGCCGATGCCTTACACAGGCATTGGAGCTGCCAGCCTACGGAAGCCCAGGAGATCCAGCCTGAGCGCTGGGTCTCCTAGGCAACTGTCAGCGTCTTACTGTGTGAGAGGCTGACAGTTCAATTCAGTACAATACAGAATGTATTGTACCGAATTGAAACAGGGATCAAACCCTGAAAAAGTCACAAAGTAGGGCAAATATAAAAAGTAAAATAAAGTGAAAAAAATGAGTTTTTTTATTATAATAAAATTTTTAGTTCCAAGTTAAAAAAAAGCGTCCTTTTTCCAAAATAAAGTAAAAAAAAAAAAAATAAATAAAAATAGGGAAAAAAAGAAAAGTAGACATTACGTATTGCTGCGCTCGTATCGGCTCTATAAAAATATCACATGACCTAACCCCTCAGATGAACACTGTCAAAAAAGTAAAATAAAAACTGTGCTAAAAAATGTCATTTTTTGGTCACCTTACATCACTAAAAGTGCAACACCAAGCGATCAAAAAGGCATTTTCCCACCAAAATAGTATCAATCTAACCATCACCCAATCCCGCAAAAAATTAGCCCCTACCTAAAACAATCGCCCAAAAAATAAAAATAAACTATAGATCTCAGACAATGAAGACACTAAAACATGATTTTTTTTGTTTGTTTCAAAAATATAAGCGTATAAAACTTTAATAAATAAAAAAAAGGAGACATATTAGGTATTGCCACGTCCATAACGACCTGCTCTATAACAATATCACATGAGCTAACCCCTCAGGTGAACACCGAAAAAAAAAAAACGGTGTCAAAAAAGCCATTTTTTGTCACCTTACTTCACAAAAAGTGTAATATCAAGCGATCAAAAAGTCATACACATTCCAAAATTGTACCAATAAAATCGTCATCTCATCCCACAAAAAATAAGACCCTACATAAGACAGTCGGCCAAAAATAAAAAAGAAACTATGGCTTTCAGAGTATGGAGACACAAAAAAAAAAAAAAAAAAAATTCAAAAATGCTTTATTATGTAAAACTGAAACAAACCAAAAAAATTGTCATATTTGGTATTGTCGCATTCGTAACAACCTGCTCTATAAAAAAAGCTCATGATCTGACCTATTAGATGAACATTGTAAATAACAAAAAATAAAAATGGTGCCAAAACAGCTATTTTTTGTTACCTTGCCTCACAAAAAGTGTAATAGAGAGCAACCAAAAATCATATGTACCCTAAAAAAGTACCAACAAAACTGCCACCTTATCCCGTAGTTTCCAAAATGGGGTAATTTTTTGGAGTTTCTACTCTAGGGGTGCATCAGGGGGTCTTCAAATGTGACATGGCCCTCCAAAAACCGTATGGCATTCCTTTCCTTCTGCACCCTGCCGTGTGCCCGTACAGCAGTTTACAATCACAAATGGGGTGTTTCTGTAATCTACAGAATCAGGGTAAAAAATATTGAGTTTTGTTTGGCTGTTTACATATGCTTTGTTACTAGAAAAAATGGATTAAAATGGAAAATTTGCCAAAAAAGTAAAATTCTGAAATTTAATCTCCATTTAACTTTAATTCTTGTGGAACACCTAAAGGGGTAACAAAGTTTGTAAAATCAGTTTCGAATACCTTGAGGGGTATAGTTTCTAAAATGGGGTCATTTTTGGGTGGTTTCTATTATGTAAGCCTCACAAGGTGACTTCAGACATGAACTGGTCCTTAAAAACAAGATTTTTGTGAACTCACCTGTAAAATCTCTTTCTTGCTCGTATCATTGGGGGACACAGGACCGTGGGAATAGCTGCTGCTGCCAGTAGGAGGCGACACTAGGCTGAAAAGTGTTAGCTCCTCCTCTGCCGGCTATACCCCCTCCAGCCTGGAGAGAGCATGTCAGTTTGTGCCCAAGCAGTAGGAGTAGGAGAAAAACCATACATAAAAGCACCCAAAACACAACTAATGCCAGTAGGACCGAACATAACTGAGGATCCTACCAGCAAACCAACCGCTACCACCTGCGGCAATAACATAAAACAATGGTTGGGAGCTGTGTCCCCCAATGAACTAAGCAAGAAAGAGATTTTACAGGTGAGTTCACAAAAATCTCGTTTTCTCGCTCGTATAATTGGGGGACACAGGACCGTGGGACATTCCAAAGCAGTCCACGGAGAGGGAAGAACCACACGCCCATTGAAAACGTCCTCGCAGAAGCTTAAGACACTGCTGCCTGCAAGACCTTGCGGCCTAGAGCAGCGTCCGCTGATGCAAAAGTATGCACCTGGTAAAACTTGGTAAACGTGTGCAAGGAATACCAAGTCACTGCCTTACACCGCTGTGAAGCGGAAACCTGGTGGAAACGAGCCCAAGAAGCGCCCACCGCCCTGGTCGAGTGGGCCGTGATACCGAGGGGCAGTGCCTTGCCCCGGGAGCGGTATGCCTCAGCGATTTCCGAGCGAATCCACCTGGCCATCGTCATCTTAGAGGCTGGCAAGCCTTGCGGGGACCATCAGGAACAACAAATAGGGAGTCTATACGGCGAAGCAGAGAACAATGTCTCCGTTGACGTGAAAGGCAGACACTACCTTCGGCTGAAAAGAAGGTACCGGGCGGATCACTGCCTTATCTTGGAGGAAAACAAGAAAAGGCTCCTTACAAGAAAGCGCTGCCAATTCCGAAATGCGCCAGTTGGATTTGACTGCCCCCGGGAATGCAACCTTCCAGGAAAGAATACGGAGGGAAACAGCGTCTAGAGGCTCCAAAGGAGCAGATTGATGGGAACCAAGGACAAGGTTCAAGTCCCAAGAGGGCAAAGGGGGGGCTATACGGAGGGAAAGTAAGAGCCACCCCTTGTAGAAGGTCTTAACCGGGGCCTGTCCTGCTAACGGACGCTGGGAAAAAATTTGACAGCGCCGACACGTGTCCCTTTAAAGAACTAAGAGCCAGACCCCAAATCCAGACCCAATTGCAGAAAGGAAAGGATGGTGAGAAGCGCAGTGGAGAGAGGCTACGTTCCCCACAGAAGCGCAGAAAAAAACGGAAGGAAAAACAGGGCCCAGGAAGAGAGTGAGCCCTGCCAGGGATGTTACCCAGTGCCCCCCTGTGAAAATTAAGGGATGGAAGGCTTCCATCCTAACTCGGTGGCCGAAATAGAGAGGGAAAGGGAGGGAAGGGGAGGGAAGGGGAGGGAGAAGGAGGGAATGGAAGGGGGCGCAGATAATACTCGCCCCATCTTCATCCTCTTCTCTTCACCCCTTCTCAGAGTCCAGCAGGGTCACCTCTTCAGCAGCTGGCACCCAAAGTGGCAGGAAACTGGAATGGCGGGGGGGGGGGGGGGGGGGGGTGTCTCGTTGGATCCAGGTGACCCTTAGGCTGGAGGGATGCAGGGGAGCTGGGCTGCCCTGGTCCACCTTTTCTTCTTGGGGGAGGTCGGGCGGTAAAGGTATCCGACACTGGCCTTGCTCCCGGGGTAGACAGAGGGGCTAGGCGCCTCTGTTTCCCCTACCTAAAAAGGGAAAAAGATAAAACAAAAAAAAAT
Organism: Bufo bufo; assembly: GCF_905171765.1. Lineage (NCBI taxonomy): Eukaryota > Metazoa > Chordata > Amphibia > Anura > Bufonidae > Bufo > Bufo bufo. Next base: position 604,875,635 of record NC_053392.1, on the reverse strand, counting down.
AACAAAAAGGAAGCCGCCAGAAATGACAAGGTAAGAATCCGCACGGCGGAAAGAGCTAGTTATGGACAAGCAAACCTCCGAGCTCAACAAATTCATTCTGATGGAGAGCTCACTCTCTCGAGTACGAGGGAGAAGGAAAAAGAAGGGAAAACAATGTCCTGTCGACGTGGAAGGCGGCGACTACCTTCAGCAAAAAAGAAGGTAATGGGCGGAGCACTGCCTTATGTGAGTACCTGTCAAGAAAAACGTACGTACAAGAAAGGCGCCCCCCAACTCCCAAATTCGTTGGGTGGAAAAACCCGCCTCAACTAAGAAAGCCGCCCTGCATAAAGCAGGGAGGTCTGCCTCCTACGACACTAAGCTAAAAACTGACATGCTGGAGGGGGTATAGCCTGCAAGGGAGGAGCCAAGTCTTTTTTCAGCCTAGTGTCGCCTCCTAGTGGCAGCAGCAAGCTATACCCACGGTCCTGTGTCCCCCCAATGATACCAGCGAGAAATTTATTTTTAAGCACATTAGCGGTTGATGGGATTTTTTACATGATATATTTCCCCTGATGGAGTGGATACTATTGTCTCATGTAACACTACAACACATATACTCAGGACATCTAGTTGTGCGGCTAGGTTGTACAGGAACATACAGTCGTGGCCAAAAGTTTTGAGAATTACATAAATATTGGAAATTGGAAAAGTTGCTGCTTAAGTTTTTATAATAGCAATTTGCATATACTCCAGAATGTTATGAAGAGTGATCAGATGAATTGCATAGTCCTTCTTTGCCATGAAAATTAACTTAATCCCAAAAAAAACTTTCCACTGCATTTCATTGCTGTCATTAAAGGACCTGCTGAGATCATTTCAGTAATCGTCTTGTTAACTCAGGTGAGAATGTTGACGAGCACAAGGCTGGAGATCATTATGTCAGGCTGATTGGGTTAAAATGGCAGACTTGACATGTTTAAAGGAGGGTGATGCTTGAAATCATTGTTCTTCCATTGTTAACCATGGTGACCTGCAAAGAAACGCGTGCAGCCATCATTGCGTTGCATAAAAATGGCTTCACTGGCAAGGATATTGTGGCTACTAAGATTGCACCTCAATCAACAATTTATAGGATCATCAAGAACTTCAAGGAAAGAGGTTCAATTCTTGTTAAGAAGGCTTCAGGGCGTCCAAGAAAGTCCAGCAAGCGCCAGGATCGTCTCCTAAAGAGGATTCAGCTGCGGGATCGGAGTGCCACTGGTGCAGAGCTTGCTCAGGAATGGCAGCAGGCAGGTGTGAGCGCATCTGCACGCACAGTGAGGCGAAGACTTTTGGAAGATGGCCTGGTGTCAAGAAGGGCAGCAAAGAAGCCACTTCTCTCCAAAAAAAAAAACATCAGGGACAGATTGATCTTCTGCAGAAAGTATGGTGAATGGACTGCTGAGGACTGGGGCAAAGTCATATTCTCCGATGAAGCCTCTTTCCGATTGTTTGGGGCATCTGGAAAAAGGCTTGTCCAGAGAAGAAAAGGTGAGCGCTACCATCAGTCCTGTGTCATGCCAACAGTAAAGCATCCTGAGACCATTCATGTGTGGGGTTGCTTCTCATCCAAGGGAGTGGGCTCACTCACAATTTTGCCCAAAAACACAGCCATGAATAAAGAATGGCACCAAAACACCCTCCAACAGCAACTTCTTCCAACAATCCAACAACAGTTTGGTGAAGAACAATGCATTTTCCAGCCCGATGGAGCACCGTGCCATAAGGCAAAAGTGATAACTAAGTGGCTCGGGGACCAAAACGTTGACATTTTGGGTCCATGGCCTGGAAACTCCCCAGATCTTAATCCCATTGAGAACTTGTGATCAATCCTCAAGAGGCGGGTGGACAAACAAAAACCCAATAATTCTGACAAACTTCAAGAAGTGATTATGAAAGAATGGGTTGCTATCAGTCAGGAATTGGCCCAGAAGTTGATTGAGAGCATGCCCAGTCGGATTGCAGAGGTCCTGAAAAAGAAGGGTCAACACTGCAAATACTGACTCTTTGCATAAATGTCATGTAATTGTCGATAAATGCCTTTGAAACGTATGAAGTGCGTGTAATTATATTTCACTACATCACAGAAACAACTGAAACAGAGATCTAAAAGCAGTTTAGCAGCAAACTTTGTGAAAACTAATATTTGTGTCATTCTCAAAACTTTTGGCCACGACTGTACATTTGGTGTTATTTGCATACACACCATATTCAATATATTCATCAAACAGAACCCTTTCACTCAGATGTCGTGCTGCCACAAGAGAGCGTCTTGTCATATAAAAGTAATACCGCCGTTTGGTCCCTTGTATTCAGTAGGAGTGTTTTGATGCTCCCCGCACCTCCGGCCCTTCCATTGGCCGTCCCAGAGGCTCGATCCTGTGGAGGGGAGGGACCTCCTCCTTATAACCTGTGCGCTCTTGCGGCCACGTCCGGCCATTCTAGAGCTGTTGCCGCAGCCTCAGGACGTGAGGCTGGCGGCTTCTATGTCGTTTGTCCACCATTATATATACTTTGCTCCTGACGAGCCAAAGATGGCGAAACGCGTCGAGCAGCCAGTGGGGGCAAACTAAGGAATTTAGACAGCCAAGTCATTCCCCGTTGATTCGTGCTCACACCGCAGTGGCTGTGTGTACGTGCCCAGCAACGTTATAGTGGGCACGTGCGTTTGTTTTCAATCAGTTAACTGCTAAGTGTGGGCAGAGGTTTACCAACGGGTGTGTTACACCCAGGGCAATAGGTTTATTAGGTTGGTTTACCAAGTTGCCGGGTAATGGATTAATGGCAGTATTGCCGCACATGCCGCTGTGAGACACCTGTTGTGGAGGTAGCACAGGAGCAGTCGTACACTGCTCGGGACTACTGTAGGTTGGGTCCATTTGCTGGCTACCGCACTCCCTTCTGAGTAGTCACACTCACGTGGTTTTCTTAGTTGATTCGTGTCCACACCCTTGCGACTACGCACGTGGTGTGACGTGTGCTCCAGGCAGACCAGCTGGTTGTTTGGTAGTTTGTCGCTTGAGATGTTGTGGACAGATGTTTATCCACTATGAGGGCTTTAATTTAGGGTAGAGTGTATCCTTCCCGTTTATTTTTTAGATAGCTCTATGATGAAGGAGGGAAGCTTTCTCCAATACCAGCTGTCATCATCAGACATCCGCTCCACCCGTGCCAGCCTAAACCTGCAGTGCCATCCACCCGTGCCAGCCTAAACCTGCAGTGCCCTAAAAAGGAGTATGTGCAAGTTGAAGGCCCCTTAGGGAGCACTGTAAAAAGATGTATTCACAGTCACAAAGGGGTTAAGGACAAGGCAGGCAATTAACCATTGAAATTCCTGAAAGTTTTACCTGAATGTGCTCAGCCCTGTGATCCAGGTAGTTCACTGTGTGTAAAGGGCTGACAATACTCATGTCCATCTGCTCGTCCGCTGTGTAGAATGGCTCTGCTCTAATAATTATCTGTAAAATACATGGTATTGTTGGTCTCAATATCATCTCTGGGGCCCAGTACAAACATCTGGAGGGGCACCCAGAACTCCATCATCTATGGGCTAGGCAATTTCTATTAAAAGGGGTTCTCCAGCATTTACATATTGATGACCTATTCTCAGGATAGGTCATCAATATGAGACTGGTCAAGGTCCGAATCCTGGCGACCCCTCCAATCACCTGTATGAGGAGGCCACCAAGTACAGCGCCGTACATTGTATAGTGGCCGTGCTTGGTATTGCAGCTCAGCCCCTATTCACTTCAATGGGACTGAGCTGTGCCTAGACCAGGGATCAGCAACCTTCAGCACTCCAGCTGCTGTGAAACTACAATTCCCAGCATGCTCCATTTATTTCTAGGAGAGTTCGGTGAAGAGCAGATTAAGTATGCATGATGGGAGTTGTAGCTTCACAAGAGCTGGAGGTAGCCTACCCCTGGCCTAGACCAGTGCTGGGCAAACTGCGGCTCTCCAGCTGTTGTAAAACTACAAATCCCATCATGCCCTGCTGTAGGCAGACTGGGCATACAAGGAGTTGCAGTTTTACAACAGCTGGAGAGCCGCAGTTTGCCCATTCCTGGCCTAGACCAGGTGACCGATGAAGGTGACATCACTGGCCTAGGAGGAGGCAGATCAGCGGGGGCCCCAGGAGTCGGGTCCTCGCCGATCTCATACTGATTACCTATTCTGAGGATAGGCCATCAATATGTATATTCAGGAGAACCCCTTTAACACCAAATAGAACAATGCAGCAAAATCTTTTAAAAATGAAGTCGTCAGATACCTTGTGGTAGTGAGCACCTTGTATCTTCTTTGACGCGCGAACCAGACATCTGGCGGTGGAGAAATTGTCCACGAAGAAGGCAGCCATATTTTTAACATAGTGGAACTGGGGGAAAATAATTCATGGTCACTGTTCGCCTGCCTAGAGTTCCAACCATAAAATCCTTGTTTATCGGTGATGGATGGGAATTGGGTGTGCTTTTCGTTCCCTCTTTTTTCAAAACCTCAAACAACCCTGGAAGCCTAAAATCGAATTGGGCTTTACGGGGTTAAAGGGGCTGTCCAACTTTCTTTCAGAGTGACCGGACCGGCAATGGCGATCATCCTTATCTGTTCCCCGCCACTGGGCTCCTGTTCCATCTCTCCACCACTTGCTCTGCAGCTCCCGGTTGACTGTAAAACCGCTGCAGCCAATCACTGTCCACAGTGGTGAAGGGTCACCTGTCTGTCACTGAGTCATGTGTCGCACGGGTGACATGCTGCCCCCCCTAACTGTATGTGGACGCGGGCGCACCTAGGAGATGCAGAGCCGGCGGAGGAGCCGGGAACCCAGTGGCAGGGATCTGGCAAGCATGATCACCACCGCGGGTCCAGTCACTCCGTGGGGTCTAAATGAAAGTTGGACAACCCCTTTAACCCCAAGTCAATCTTAGGCTTCAAGGGGTTTGCCCAAGAAAGATGCGCTAATATGACAGAAGAAATAATAGGAATATTGGAAATACCTGAATAGCTTGCAAGTGGAAGCCGCATTCGTTTTCAATGGAATTCAATAACCACATCTTATCGTATTTCCGTCCATAAGGGATCTACCGACATAAAGAGGGGAGACAGGCAATGGTCAAGAAAGTGTGCAATTTCTGAAGGCATTTGTAACTTAGGAGAGCTGCTATAATACATGGGAGTCAGTGACAGCGGTTGTCCAGTCAATGCTCCTCCCGCCCGACCAGACACGCGACATGAGAGATGTAATTGCTGGGCAGTACAGTTAATGCTGGGCAGTAGGGGTGGGCGATATGGCCTAAAATCTATATTGCGATATAATTTGAAGCATGTGCGATATATTGCGATATATTATTTTCTTCTGTATGTATACAAAAAATACAAATTACAAAACTCCCCCAGGGCCAGTGCCATCAGCCCCAAGCCCCATGGCATTTGCCATTATCTGCCATCAGACATGTCCTTGTCCCCCAGAGCCAGTGCCATCAGCCCCAAGCCCCATGGCATTTGCCATATGTCCCCCAGAGCCATTGCCATCAGCCCCATGGCACTTGCCAGACATGTCCCCCAGAGCCAGTGCCATCAGCCCCAAGCCCCATGGCATTTGCCATCATCTGCCATCAGACATGTCCTTGTCCCCCAGAGCCAGTGCCATCAACCCCAAGCCCCATGGCATTTGCCATCAGCCCCATGGCACTTGCCATCATCTGCCATCAGACATGTCCCCCAGAGCCAGTGCCATCAGCCCCAAGCCCATCCTTTGCAAATAGATCGAGGACACCACGCATGTGCCACCGCACTTAGCTATTTTTGATACCCCTCTAGAAGTGAATGGAGAGCACACTGCATAACTGCGGCCACTGCTCCATTCACTTTTACAGGACTGACAGAAATAGCCGAACCAGCGCTTGGCTATTTTCAGAACTCCCATAGAAATGACTGGAGGGAGGCTGCGCATGCAGCGCGTGCTCTCGTTCACTTTGGGGGCACCGTTCTACAGACGAGTCTGACGTGTCGTGTAAAAATAATTTTGGGCAGCCCAAGTAATAAAATAATAATGAGGCCATGAACTGCCAAGCATGCAAAAATTACAGGACCTAAAACCTCTGACTGTTAAAGGGCTACCGACCATCTCACTGCAGGATGTAGTCTACACAACTGGTTCTAACTGAGGAGATGAGATGTCCCCAAACATGCTCCACTCCATTACAAAACTAGATTTTTGTACTTACCGTAAAATCTGTTTCTCTTCCGTTCATTGGGGGACACAGGCCTTGACCATGGGTATAGCTGCTGCCGCTAGAAGGCGACACTAAGTACAAAGGTGCGAGCTCCTCCCTTCAGCTATACCTGTCCTACAGGGACCAAGCTAATCAGTTTAGTGCAAAAGCAGTAGGAGAAGCCAGACACAAGAAAATCACATTATGTGCAATCCCAGAACCACACAGGCCCGAAAAGGCCCATAAACAAAATAATAGGTGGGAGCTGTGTCCCCCAATGAACGGAAGGGAAACAGATTTTACGGTAAGTACAAAAATCTAGTTTTCTCATCCATCTCATTGGGGGACACAGGCTTTGACCAAGGGACATCACAGAGCGGTCCCAAGGGTGGGCAAAACCAGAAACTCTCCTGTCAGAGAACTGCCGTCTGCAAAACTCTGCACACCTTTGAGTCTCTGGGGCGTACTCTATAAAACTTGGAAAAAATATGCAAAGACGACCAGGTCGCCGCCTTGCACACCTGGAGGGCCGAAGCCCCGTGAGGCCTCACTGCCCGAGCCGAATGAGCAGTCACCCGGATAGGCGGGGCCCGGTCCTTAACGCGGTACGAGTTACGAATCCATCGGGAAATGGAAGTCTTTGACGCTGCCAGCCCTCGTCTCAGTCCCTCTGGAATCACGAACAGGAAATCCGTTCGCCGGAAAGATGCCGTCTGGGACAGATACATTCGAACGGCTCATACCAGGGTATGGAGCAACTGCTCCCGATGATTAGACGGGTCCGGACAAAATGAAGGGAGAATAATCTCCTCATTTAGATGGAATGCCGACACCACCTTCGGCAAGAAGGACTGCACAGGGCGAAAGACCACCTTATCCTGATGGAGGATCAGCAAGGGCAACCGACATGACAGAGCCACGAGTTCCGACACTCTACGGATAGAAGTGATTGCAACCAAAAAAGCCACCTTATAAAGACAGGAAGCGCAGCGACACCTGCTGCAAAGGCTCAAACAGAGAAGATAGTAGAGCGTTTAGCACTAGATTAAGATCCCAAGGATCCAATGGAGGACGGAAAGGGGGCACAGCATGCGCCACCCTCTGCAGAAAAGTCTGAACTGCCGAAAGCGAAGCTAAATTCCGCTGAAAAAGAATGGAGAGAGCCGACACTTGCCCTTTGGGGGAGCTGAGTCAGCCCCAAGTCCATGCCCGACAGCTGTCGCCGCTCGCACCAACTAAAGTAGAACTTCCAGTTCCGGTGGTAGATTCTGGAAGACGAAGGCTTCCTGGACCACCGCATCTGAAAACCCCCGAGCCTTCAGTACGGCGGCTTCAACAGCCATGCCGTTAAATGTAGCGACCCTAAATTCATTTGGAAGATCGGCCCCTGTGACAGCAGGTCCTCCCGGAGAGGAAGACACCAAGGTTCGTCGGCGAGAAGGGCGACTAGAGACGCGTGCCACACCCTGCACGGCCAATCTGGGGCCACGAGAATGACCGGCAGTCCCTCGGACCTGATCTTCCGGAGAAGACGCGGAATGAGAGGAAGAGGCGGGAACACGTAAGGAAACGTGAACCGACTCCACGGCATTACCAGCGTGTCGCATGCCAGGGCCATGGGGTCCCTGGACCACGCGACGAAGTCCTCGACCTTGTTGTTGAACCGTGAGGCCATGAGATCCACATCCGCAGATGGCCCGAAAGACCTGTGGGTGAAGAGCCCACTCGCCGGGATCGAGACGCTCCCGGCTGAGGAAGTCTGCGATCCAGTTGTCGACACCGGATATGTGAACTGCGACAGTGCCGAAACATGTTTCTCCGACCAGCTGAGAATCAGTGCCGTCTCCGCCATGACTGTCGGGCTCCAGGTGCCGTCCTGGTGATTGATGTACACTACCACCGTGGAGTTGTTGGACTGAACCCGCACCGGACAACCCCTGAGACGGTTGGCCCAATGTCGCAGAGCGAGCCGAATCGCCCTCAACTCCAGAACACTGATTGGAAGGGAGCGCTCCTCGCGTGACCATACTCCTTGAACAAAAAGATTTATGGCTCGCTGAAGCGTTCTGGTATGGAACTAAGCATAGGGAACTGCTTCAAAGGCAAGGACCATGTGCCCCAGAGCCAGCATGCAGCGACGAATGGGAACTGGAGCTGGCCGCAACAAGGGGAGAATCTGAAGACGGAGAGTTTTTCCGGAGGCAAGAACACCTTGGCCCGACAAGTGTCCAGTACCATGCCCAGATAAGTCAACCGCTGCGATGGATAAAGACAAGACTTCTGCCTGTTCAGGATCCATCCGAAGCGCTCCAGGGTGTCTAGAACAATGTTCAAGCTGTCCGCCGTCCCCTGGAACGACGGACCCTTCACCAGGATGTCGTCTAAGTGTCATAACTATCCATTGATCTTATGTCTGTTTTATATTCGATTTTTACTCATTTAAATAAATGATTACATATATTTTGCATAATTGATTGCCCCTTTGTTTTCATTAATTGCATAAATTAAATTTAGAGTCTCAAGATAAAAGAAAAGGCATTTTATGTCCGCCTAGTGGATTTCCTGACTGATTTCAATATATTTTTTTTTTTATATATATAAAATATTTATATTTTATATAAAAAAGATATACCTTGACAAAGTAAGGGATCGCCACGATCCCCCTGGCATGGAGCAGGGCCATGACTGCTGCCAGAACCTTCGTAAAGACCCTGGGAGCCATGGCCAGGCCGAACAGGAGGGCTACAAACTAGTAGTGAAATGGACCCACTGTGAACCGGAGAAACCTCTGATGACTGACGCATATAGGCACGTGAAGATAAGCGTCCTTAATCCGGCGTCTTCTGCCCCCCTGGCTCCAGCCGGATCACCACTTCGGTGTGGGGCCCCTTGGTGAGGGACGCTACACCGGAAACAGACAGGACTTGCGGTGGGCAGTTGTGGTGATGCGAATGCTGGCGGGAGACAGAGGTTTTTACAGGAACCTCTGGTTCTCCTTTTCTTCCGGAGCACGGGGTTTGGGTGACCCCCTGGTCTCCCGTCTCCTGGGTGGGAGTGGAGGCAGTTTTACAGACTGCCTGAAGCTTCCCGCTAAAGAAGGAAAGAAGAAAATAAATAAATAAATAAATAAATAAATAAATCAGCAGACCTGCAACGCAGGGAGGTCTGCCTCCTACAGACACTAAGCTAATACTGATTAGCTTGGTCCCTATAGGAAGGGTATAGCTGAAGAGGGAAGAGCTTACACTTTGTGTGCTTAGTGTCGCCTCCTAGCGGCAACAGCTATACCCATGGTCAAGGCCTGTGTCCCCCAATGAAACGGATGAGAAAACAAGATTTTCTGTGAAACTCACCTGTAAAATCTTTCTCGCTTAGTTCATTGGGGGACACAGGACCGTGGGTATAGCTGCTGCTGCCAGTAGGAGGCGACACTAGGCTGAAAAGTGATAACTCCTCCCCTGCCAGCTATACCCCCTCCAGCCTGGAGAAAGCATATCAGTTTGTGCCCAAGCAATAGGAGAAAAAAAAAAAAAAACATACGGTAAACAACCAATAACTGACCAACGCCAGTCGGATCGAACCAGAACTGAGGGCCATACTGGCTCCACAACTGCCAACATTTACGGCAAACAGAAATTACTGGGTCGGCGCTGTGTCCCCCAATGAACTAAGCGAGAAGGAGATTTTACAGGTGAGTTTCACAAAAATGTCATTTTCTCGCTCGTATCATTGGGGGACACAGGACTGTGGGACGTCCTAAAGCAGTCCACGGGGAGGGAACAAATCACATGCCCATGGAGAAAAACGCCCTCGAGGATGCGTAACTCACTGCCACCTGCAAGACTTTGCTGCCTAGAGCAGTACCCGCCAGTGCTTAAGAAGGCACCAGGTAAAACTTGATGAACGTGTGCCCGGAAGACCAAGATACTGCCTTCCACACTGGAAAGCTACTGCATGACGGAGAGCTTTGACAAGGACAGCTTTGACAAGGACCCCAGGATAAAATTGGTAAAAGTCTGTACGGCGGAAAGCGCTAGTCATGGACAAGCAAACCTCAGAGGCCAAATCACATGGTTGATGGAGAGCTCGGTCTGTATAATGCGAGGGAGAAAGAAGAGAAATCCATGTCTGTGATGACGTGGAAGGGTGACCACATTCTGCAAAGAAAGAGGATACTGGGCGGAGCACTGCCTTATGTTCATGATAAAAGAAAAAAAGTACGTACAAGAAGGCGTATCAACTCCGAAAAAACGCCACTAAACAGCTGGCTCCTGGCCGCAACTGTGGAAGTAGAACTAAAAAACCAAGACCGCAGGATCCTCCTCTGGCCAAAAGAACGCCCCTAGGGAGCGGAATATTGGTAGACCAATGCCCTTATAGCCGTAGAGGCTTGTGGTGAGATTTCTAGTGAGAGAAGCTGCCTGAAAAACCACAGAGAAAAAAATGCCTGAGCCAGGCGTGCCCCACTGCAGGTCAAAGAATCAATACCTCGAGAGAAAGGTAAAGTAAAGCCGTCAGTGACCATATATTAACAATGTGGCAACCCTGCCTGGAAGGGCAGATGAGTGGAACAAAGATGAGAGAAATACTCTTGCCGGGTGGAGTGCGATTACGACGTCCAACGCCTACACCGTACCCGAGGAACCCTGGGCCCATGGAAAAAATAGAGATGGGCTTCCAGAGTCGTACAACTCATGGCTACTGGTCAGCTAGACAGAAGGAGAAGGTGATCAGTTATCCAGCTCGAGGAGAGACAGGTAAGGAAAAGTGTGTTCCGTTCCAGGGACGAAACCCCTACCAGCGGTGGCAAGTCGTGACAGACACCCGCTCTACCCGTCTTGGGAAGGATCTCAGCCCACCCCTGGAATGAGCAGTGAAAGAATGACCATCATTGGCTTGAGGTGACGTAGACATTACTGATATCTGAAGAGAGGTAGCACCCATGGCGTCACGGCATCACTAGTAGAACCCAAGTCCCGCTTAGAACGGCAATCTAGTGGTTGAGGAGTGCCGTAGGGACTAAGCTACCCAGTAGAACGCACTCAAAGGTAGGTGCTGATCAGCAATGGCATTACGCCATCGCCACGTCCGAGTTGACGACAGAAGGACAACAGTTGTCAGAGAAACGGACCCTTATCGGTAGTGTAAACCAGAAAGAGGCCAGAACTAAAGCCCATTCCCATCTGAGACTGGCGCTCTACAGAATCTAGTGGTGATGCGATACTCCGCTTGAAGATGAGGCCATACAAGGGAAATGCTCACACCATACTCCTGACGCAAACACCCCTTGTGCAGTAGGAGCTACCGCATGCTCCGCCAGCGTAAAAATGAGGGGAAGGCCTGAGGACATCCAGTAGAAGTTATGGTATTATGCTGTCTCAGTTGGTAGAGCTAACCTTAAACCCTCCACCTGAAAAGGGCGCTGAACAGGAGCAACCGCCGAAGTAGTGCCAGGGTAGAACCTCTACCTAAGAGGGGCTGTCCCACTACAGCGATTACGACCATCTAGCCCTAGCGTGAAGACTTCCCTGCTAAGGAGAACCCGTTGTAGTAGTCACTGCAGAGTGCCAGCATAACACCCTCACCTAGATAAGGAAGAGTGGTGGACGAAGCATCCAGAGTCAGTGGAATATTCTGCTTGCTGGATCGTGATCTAGGACACATAAGTGTTGCTGGGTGACCCCCCTGAGAGCACAAAGGTCGACATTTGTGTGTCCCCAACCAGTGCCGGAAGAAAAGAGGGATACAATATGGGAGTATCCATAGTATCCAGTGGCTGTATCCATATGCCACTAGATGGAGAGTACCAGGCACCAGCGGGTACCGACTGTTGCCACGGACCACCTGTGAAGGAAGCCAAGGCATCTAGTGTCGTGGCGTAGTTGAATTATAGCATGCAAAGATGCTTAGTGATTCCCCCGTTAATGGATCATTTGTAGAGGGTAATGCCACAGGAAGTATGTGATGGCAAATGAGAGATGGAATAGCAACCAATAGTAGAGCAATCCCCCGGTTAGGGAAGGGGGTAGCGCGATAGTCAGAACGGCAATCTACGGAAGTGTAATTACCCACCCTATGGAGGGGGTTAATGCCTACGGTAAGCACTGCACTCAGTGGCAGTGCAATCACTCCACCTATGATAGGGAGTAACATATCCAGTAAGTACTGTAACCCGAGGTAGTGTCAATACATCACCTATCGAAGGGGGTAACGCAGCCAGCAGGAACCTGCATATGACGAGTTCTGTACCCGGTGGGAAGTGCAATTATTCCACCCCAGTAAGGGGGTAATGCATACGTAAACACGGCAACGGCAGTGAGAATGCCATAATGCCCCCTATACAAGAGGTTAATGCATACTGACAATACTGTGCCCAGTGGAACTGCAATTCCGCCACTTACGGAACGGGGGACGCCAATGGCTGGCATTGAGACCAGTGCTAGTGTGGTCAGTCCACATAAGGAAGGAGGTAATACATAAGGTAAGTACTGTATCCAGTAGAAGTGCAAATACAGCCTAAGGAAGGGGGTAATGCATACACCAGAACCGCCGGCTAGCACGGACGTAATCTTGGAAGATTGAACCGGATTCATGTCAGAGTCCGAATAACTGTCCTGCTTCGGTCCGCTCGTGCGCAGTTCCACCTCTCAGCCTCTAGCCCATGGCTGTTGCAGGCTGTGCCGGTGTTGATATAAGAACCAAACTACCCGGAGGTGGAATGGAACTAAAGGTCCGCTTACCGGATTGCGCAGACAGTGTTCTATTAGCCAAACGACCCAGGAGAGTGGATTGGGAACTTCCAGAGGTCCTCCACTGTATTGCGCAGGAGGAAAAATATCAATCAGACGACCCAGGAGGGTGGATTGGGAAGTTTCAGTTGTCCTTCACTGGCTTTGCGCAGGTGGAGCATCATCAACCAAACTGCCCGGAGGGCGGATTTGGAATTCTCCAGATGTACTCCACTGGATTTACGCAGTTGGAGCATTATCACCAAACGGCCTCAGAGGGCGGATTGGGAAGCCTTCAGATGTCCTCCACTGAATTTACGCAGGTGGAGCATTATCAACCAACGGCCCCGGAGTGCGATTGGGAGAACTGTGAGAAATCCTCCACTGTCCGGGATGGGGTACAGGCCCAGTTGGTACACCAGACAGGGTGATCCTGCGGTGATGTGGGCTGAGGAGGGCAGGATCTGTATGGCGCATTTTTTTATTTTTATTTTTTGGTGAGGACCTAGCCTCACATGGAGAAGAGGCAGGAAGGGCTGAATACTGCCATATTAAGGCACATTGTGCCTGCAGATAGAAACCTAAGGTAAACAGGTGCCGGCCTTAAAGAGGTGGCTGTGCAGGACGGGTTAAACTGCCCAAGGACCGGGGCGGAGCCAGCGGGCTCCCGGGAGATTCGCGCCACAAAGATGGACCCGCCCCCCCCCATACCTGAGGGTGGAAGTTGCAGCCTAGAAGGTCGCAAAGCCGGGGGCTAAGTTTTTACGCAGGCCGACCGGGACTCACCGCTAGTCGGAACACAGCGGTACCTGGATCGGTGTCCGGAATGCGGCCGCCTGTGTCCACTGGCCGCGGAAGCCCAGCCCGTGTGCTGGAAGAGAAAACAGCGCGGCCGGAGGGAAAAAGAAAAAGAAATAAATCGGTAGGCCCGAATAAAGCCGGGGCCTAGATTTTGGGCGTCCGGCCGACTGGGGAATGGAGGGACCCAGAACGACATTAGCGGGCGCCCGGGATGAATCCGCCGAGAAGGTGTGGCGCTTGGCCGACCGGGGAGCCCACCCGGTCGGTCGTAGAACGGGGGGCCCGGAATGGGGTTCAGAAGGCGCCTGTTTGTTGAGAAATCCTCTTGAATGTCCCCTGTCCTGATATGTCTAGATCGGAGAGGGGTGGGGAGACAGAAACGAAGATGCCGCCGCCGTGGAATGGGATTAACCCTTTCATTGCTGAGGTGAGATGGGCGACGGGTGGAGCATTCGCTACCCCCTTAAGAATGGGGCCATGTGTGAGGGGGACAGGGAGGGACAGTAATACTCACCTGTCTTCATCTGTGCTCTTCACCCTTAGTCTTGTACCAGCAGGGCCACCCCTTGACTGCTGGCACCAGGCATCCGGGCAGAGAAGGGCTGGAGAGGAGGTGGCCCTCTTGCTGGCGGGAAGCAGGGGAGCGAGGATGCCCTGGTCCGCTTTGTCTTCTTGGGGGAGGCAAGGCGGTGGAACAAGCAACACCGGCCAGCCTCCCAGGAAGACAGGGACGCAAGCGTTCCTGTGCCCCATCCAGGAAATCTGTAAAAAAATAACAAAATGAAAAAGATAAAAAAAAGCCACCCTGCTAAGCAGGGAGGTCTGCCTCCTACGACACTAAGCTAAAAACTGATATGCTCTCTCCAGGCTGGAGGGGGTATAGCCGGCAGGGGAGGAGTTATCACTTTTCAGCCTAGTGTCTCCTCCTAGTGGCAGCAAGCAGCTATACCCACGGTCCGGTGTCCCCCAATGATACGAGCGAGAAATAAAGCGGTATAACCATATATCACACCACTGCTCTGCGTAGAAACTCACCGTTATCTTAAACAACATGTTCTTCAGCTTCTGATACTTCTGGTCGCTGCAATTCTCTATCTTTTCCCCATATTTATGCCACCGTGATCCATAGGGATTCCTACAAGAAAGTGAGAGGTAAATGCCCCAGCATATGTCTGCCGTCATCTCCTGCTCCTTGTGGGAGTCGTTTGCCAAGAACGTACCGGCCGGAGTCAGAATAACATCCCTTCACCACGCGCTTCCCTTTGTCTGATAGCTCCACTCTGAAAATAGACAAAGTAAAAAGGGAAGATTCAACTTAAAGGGGTCCTCCGACTAAAACATGGTATGACTTGCTGATAGGATAAAACACTGACTGATAGGGCTCGGTGGGTACATAAGGTGTGCTGAGCTGGCTCGGTGGGTACATAAGGTGTGCTGAGCTGGCTCGGTGGGTACATAAGGTGTGCTGAGCTGGCTCGGTGGGTATATAAGGTGTGCTGAGCTGGCTCGGTGGGTACATAAGGTGTGCTGAGCTGGCTCGGTGGGTACATAAGGTGTGCTGAGCTGGCTCGGTGGGTACATAAGGTGTGCTGAGCTGGCTTGGTGGGTATATAAGGTGTGCTGATCTAGCTCGGTGGGTATATAAGGTGTGCTGATCTGGCTCGGTGGGTACATAAGGTGTGTGGTAGGCGGTCTGCACACATATCCCTCGTTGCTGTCATGGGTAAAAGGGGACATTCATCAGAGATGCCGGAATGGATTATTATTTGCTTTGGGGCCCTGGGTGACAGTATTTCTGAAACTGCGCAGTGTGAACTGTTCTCGTGATGCTGTTTTGAAAGTGTATGGGGAGTGGACAAATGGAACCATCGTGAAGAAACGACGTGGAAACTGAGGAGCACCACGTGCCACTGATGTGAGAGGTGAATGTCGGCTATGAAGATGCGTGATAGCGGTTGGCGTGTCAGGCGATAAACATCAGAGAACAAACACCATGCAGCCAGTGGGGGCAGCGTTATTATCTGGGGAAGGTTTTCCTGGCATTCTCTGGGCCACTCATCCATGTGTAGGTGCTCTCAACCGATTTGGGTATGAATCCCTCCTTGCAGATCAGGTACACCTCTACATGCTGATTGTCTTTCCTGGGGAGGATGGGATTTTCCAGCAACACAATGCGACATGTCACACGGCTAGAAATGTCCGCCATTGGTTGGAAGAGCATTATTATTATAGCGCCGTTCATTCCATAGCGCTGTACATATGATAAGCGGTGCACATACATAATACAGACAATTGCACTAAGCATAAACAAGACAGATTACAGACTGGTACAGAAGGAGAGAGGGCCCTGCCCGCGAGGGCTTACAATCTACATGGTATGGGAGAAGGACACAGTAGGTGCGGGTGAAGCTGGTCATGGCGGTATAGAGGCAGCAGGGTCACTGGTTGTAGGCTTGTCTGAAGAGGTGGGTTTTCAGGTTTCTTTTGAAGGATTCCACTGTAGGTGAGAGTCTGATATGTTGGGGTAGCGAGTTCCAGAGTGTGGGGTCTGCACGGGAGAAATCCTGGAGGAGATTGTGGGAAGAGGTGATGAGAGGAGAGAAGGAGGTCTTGTGAGGATCGGAGATTGCGCGTGGGGGTGTATCGGGAAAGTATTTGTTAGAATTTTTAACTGAATTCGCTGGGCAATGGGAGCCAGTGAAGGGATTGGCAGAGGAGTAACAGGGTGAGAGGTGGATTAGTCGGGCAGCAGAGTTGAGGATATGAATGAAGGTTGTAGAGCTAGTCGGAGTGGCACTGCAATAACTGAATGAGTCCCTTCTGAAGGAATCGTTCACCACAGTGCTTGGCAAGGTTTTATACATAGAGTGCTAGCAGTGGTGCTCAGCCCAACATGTAACCAAATTGTTACTATTGCAATACACTTGAATAAGAGAAGACGAGGGCGGCACTCACCGGTACTTGCAGAGTGGTTACTTTATTCCAACGTAGTAAAAGGTAGGGAGCAGACTTACTTACATGTGTGCATCAGCAGGACAAGGCGACGGCCGTTTCGCACCTAGGTGCTTCGTCGGGCCTGTAATCAAGCGGTGAGTTTCACCTGCTTTTAAAAGCCTGCTATGACGCGCTTCTCTCTGCGCTCACCTGGCGCCTACCTGTGCGTCACAGAGGGGGAGCTTCATCAAAGTGTGAAAGACATATTACATTAAAATAATAATACTAATAAACTTGCAATGAGTAGAGCATAATCAACGGCATTTACAAAAAGACTCCCATGTCGATCTTTTCATTGAGTCCCAACGGACCCATTGCGCCTGCGCGCGAGATCCACTTGCTCTCTCTCCTTAGTAGTTCTTTATGTCTATCTCCCCCTTGTGGTAGGCTGCCTATTACCTCAATCCCCACGAAGCTTAGTGTTTGATCGCTCCCTCCATGTTCCTGTCTTATAGGTTCAATGAGACGTGGGCAACCCTTGCCGCTGGTAAGTGAATTGATATGTTCCCTAATCCTTTCTTGGAGACATCTAATTGTTTTCCCTATATAAAACCTGCCGCATATACATTTTAGCAAGTAGACAACGTATTTACTTTTGCAGGTTATAAGGGTGTTAACCCTATGCTGGATCCCTCCAAAGTTTAGGGTGTCCCACTGAGGGTTCAGTTTACAACATGAGCAATGGCCACATCTGCGGTTACGCTTGGGGCCCCAACTCTGTAGCCATGTCTCAGGTTTTTTTCCCCTGAAATCTACTGCGGACCAATCTGTCCTTTACAGTGTGGCATTTTCTGAATGCGACAATGGGTGCAATATTTTTTATTCCCGTCAAGGATTCATCTCTTTCTAGTAGGCCCCAATTTTCTTTTATAACCTTTTTGATCTGATAGGCCATTGGTCCATACTTGAAGGAAAACACAAAGGGGTCTAATCTGGAGTTTTGTTTGTCCTCTTTTTCTTTATCAACAAGGGTCACTCTTGGAGGTTTTAATTGTCTTGGATGTGCAGCCTTTTTCATTGCATCATTGAGTAATTTTATGGGGTAACCCCTAGCCAGAAGCCTGTTCTTCAGGTCTAAAGCCTGTTTGTTGTAATCTTCCTGTCGCGGATGGTGTTGCAGGAAACAATAAGTAACAAAATAAAGATCCGACTGACTTGATCCAAAACTAAGGAACATATGGGTGAGCCCTATAAAAGCCCTAGAGCTCTCCCTCACTGCTCAGCCCATGCAAAGATCTCAATGAAAGAAAGTTGCATGTCCACGTACCTTAGACTGAGTGACACCTGCAAACCCTATAATAGTGAGGGGACACGACCACCGGCTCCCTGCACTTAATACGGAGGGAGTCAGGGTCACCTAGAATCAAGTCAACAGAAAAAACACAATACAGAAATAGACTTATCTTGAGGAACCAGCAGTAGCAACTTCAAGCAGTGAAACCAATCCAGAAAGTAGTATAAACCGCAAAGTGAAGCAGTATGGGAGGAGATATATAGGGAGGCAATCACTGCTAATAGATGACAGCTGGGAGAGGGAGAAGAGATGTCAAAGCAAAAGCAAAACAAAAGAACATCATGCAGGAGGTACTGAAGAACGTCTATCAGAACTTCTCAGAGATCTGGCGGTGACACTTCCTCTAACTTGTTGTTGGCACAGCTTTTTTGACGCTGGGGGCATGATAGCTTGTGTAATGGAGTAGGGAGTTGGTGGCCGTGGGCTTGCGGTGTCCCTCAGTCACCAACTCCCCTTGCCTGACTGAAATGGCCACATCCAAGAAACGCCTTGAATCAAGATGAATCATTATCCAAGGAAACATAAAAGAAAAAAAAGAGAGACAAATTTCTCAGGGATAAACAAGATTTCGATGGAGTCTTCAATTGGAACCCAAGAAACCGCATGAAGAAACGCAGACAGCAGCGTAAAAAAAGCGATTACTGGACTACCGACTCGGGCTCAAGGGTCTCTGATGATGCCATGGCCCAGGGTAGTGCAGAAACCCCCAGCAACCAGCATTGCCCAACCCCTTTAGGAAACCCATCAGAAGGCGGAGGAGTGAAAGGAAAAACAAACACAAAACAGGGATACAAAAGGAAACAAGTGTCTTGGAGACGATAGCGGAGGGAGTACCTCAAAGCCCCTTCACATAATTTGGTCATTAACCTGATTGGCTCCGTGCTACCACCAGACTGTATGAGGGTCCTCAACAGGGGGCTCAACTACAGCCTGGTGGAGCAGTTTGACCCGGTCGGGTTTGAAATAGACCTGTTCAAGGCCACCAGGAAATTAACATTAAACAAGGTTATTCAATAGAATCCAGTCCACAACAGAAAAAGAGGAAAAAGAAGGTGAAACACCCGCACTTATAGGTCCTTTAGGGTTCAGTGTCACAGCCAACTTTGATCACATGGAAATAGCATGTCTCCAGTGGATGACAGGGTCGTCATTAGACCCCCCCCAGCCAGCAATTAGCTGGTGCTGAATTTCAGGGAGGTGTTAGGTCCACGTTTAATCCTCCCTTGCCTGCCGGCAGTTCCATTGACATATTTCAACAGAAAGTGCTAGAGGGGGTAAAAGCCCTAGTGTACCCCGTGGCAAATAAAAATTTCGATATCGGGGAAGAAAAGGCCCTGAAATGGTTACAAACCCGTGATGATATGGTCATAAAGCCGGCAGACAAGGGAGGTAATGTGGTCCTAATGACCAAGGAGTATTACGTGGCAGAGGCCCATCGACCACTTCATAACAAAGAAGTATATGAAATATTACAGGCAGATCCTACATATTATATGCAGGGCCTGTTACAGAGATTACTCCACAGATACTCCGAGCTTAATCTACTGTCGCGAAAGACTGCAGAAAAACTGTTACCATTATTTCCCCTAAAACCCTCAGGGTATTTTGTACCCAAAATACATGAGTCACTGACCCAACCCCTTGGCAAACCTAAAGTGTCTGGGGTCGGGTCAGTGACTGAACCCCTATCCCGATATGTGGACTGGCTGCTCAGACCTATGGTTAGGTTTGCCGGACCTCTTGCTGGCACTGGATGCTATACAGTGGCAGGAGAGCTTCAAACTAGTGTCATTTGATGTTGAAAACCTGTACACACGTATCCCCCAAGATAAAGGCATTAAAGTGGTGACAGACATCTTCTTGGCCAACACTGGCAAAAGTGTGGTATTCTCTAACTTCATCCATGATGCATTGGAATTCATCCTTAAAAATAATGCCTTTAGATTCGGGGATACCTGGTACAGGCAGAAGTGTGGCACAGCAATGGACACACCAGTCGCATGCACTTTTGCTAATCTGTATTTAGCTCATTTCGAGGACAAATATATTTACGCGCTTTCAAACCTCTTCCTACCTTTCATACACACCTATTTAAGGTATGTCGATGATGTGATCATAGTATGGACAGGTACAGAAGTTGATTTTCACGCGCTTTGTACAGCATCTTAATACATCCAATGACATGAATATGCTATTCACACACAAATCCGGAGGCTTACACCTCGAATTCTTGGATGTGGCCATTTCAGTGAGGCAAGGGGAGTTGGTGACTGAGGGACACCGCAAGCCCACGGCCACCAACTCCCTACTCCATTACACAAGCTATCGTGCCCCCAGCGTCAAAAAAGCTGTGCCTTATGGACAGTTTGTCAGACTCAAACGCATCAACAAGTTAGAGGAAGATTACAACAAACAGGCTTTAGACCTGAAGAACAGGCTTCTGGCTAGGGGTTACCCCATAAAATTACTCAATGATGCAATGAAAAAGGCTGCACATCCAAGACAATTAAAACCTCCAAGAGTGACCCTTGTTGATAAAGAAAAAGAGGACAAACAAAACTCCAGATTAGACCCCTTTGTGTTTTCCTTCAAGTATGGACCAATGGCCTATCAGATCAAAAAGGTTATAAAAGAAAATTGGGGCATACTAGAAAGAGATGAATCCTTGACGGGAATAAAAAATATTGCACCCATTGTCGCATTCAGAAAATGCCACACTGTAAAGGACAGATTGGTCCGCAGTAGATTTCAGGGAAAAAAAACCTGAGACATGGCTACAGAGTTGGGGCCCCAAGAGTAACCGCAGATGTGGCCATTGCTCATGTTGTAAACTGAACCCGCAGTGGGACACCCTAAACTTTGGAGGGATCCAGCATAGGGTTAACACCCTTATAACCTGCAAAAGTAAATACGTTGTCTACTTGCTAAAAGGTATATGCGGCAGGTTTTATATAGGGAAAACAATTAGATGTCTCCAAGAAAGGATTAGGGAACATATCGATTCACTTACCAGTGGCAAGGGTTGCCCACGTCTCATTGAACATATAAGACAGGAACATGGAGGGAGCGATCAAACACTAAGCTTCGCGGGGATTGAGGTAATAGGCAGCCTACCACAAGGGGGAGATAGACATAAAGAACTACTAAGGAGAGAGAGCAAGTGGATCTCGCGCGCAGGCGCAATGGGTCCGTTGGGACTCGATGAAAAGATCGACATGGGAGTCTTTTTGTAAATGCCGTTGATTATGCTCTACTCATTGCAAGTTTATTAGTATTATTATTTTAATGTAATATGTCTTTCACACAGTGATGTAGCTCCCCCTCTGTGACGCACAGGTAGGCGCCAGGTGAGCGCAATGCCTGGGCAGCGCAGAGAGAAGCGCGTCATAGCAGGCTTGATTACAGGCCCGACGAAGCACCTAGGTGCGAAACGGCGGTCGCCTTGTCCTGCTGATGCACACATGTAAGTCTGCTCCCTACCTTTTACTATGTTGGAATAAAGTAACCACTCTGCAAGTACCGGTGAGTGCCGCCCTCGTCTTCTATTATTCAAGAGTTGAGGATAGATTGGAGGGGTGCGAGAGTGCTGGATGGAAGGTCACAGAGGAGGCTGTTGCAGTAGTCTAGGCGGGAGATGATGAGGGCAAGTACAAGCATTTTTGCAGACTCCCGGTTGAGGAAAATCATGATTACACTTACCGGTAATCGGATTTTCCAGACCCCACGACAGCACCATAGAGAGAGGGATCCACAGGGACAGGAAACCTACAGAAGTAAAAGGGTGGAGCCTCTCTTCCCATTCAGTGGATTACAGAGCAAGAGTGGGACTCCTACACCATTAAACATTCTGATCTGAACAGCATATAAATCGCATAGACAATACAGATCTTGAAAAAAAGAATTCCTTTTTTTTTTTTTTTTTTTTTGCTACTCCATGTGAAAACAGAACCCAACACCAAGGGAGGGAATTAGGAAGGGTGCTGTTGTGGGGTCTGGAAAATCCGATTACAGGTAAGTGTAATCATCATTTTTCCCCTCCCACACGACCGCACCATAGAGAGAATTACAGAGGAAAGAACCCTTCCTAGGGAGGGACCACCGCTTGCAAAACCTTTCTACCGAAAAAAAGATCAGGGAAGAGTGCAGATCCAAACGGTAGTGACGGAAAAAGGTAGAAGGTGAAGACCACGTGGCCGCCTTACAAATTTGCTCAATAGAAGCCCCCGATCCTTTCCGCCCAAAAAGTGGAAACTGAGCGAGTAGAGTGAGCCTTCACCGAGACTGGAGGAGGCAGGCCCTCCTCCAAGTAGCATTGTATAATGCCCAGTCTAAGCCACCTAGACAGGGTACTTTTGGTAGCCTTCTTCCCTTTATTCGATCCTGAAAAGAGAACAAATAAAGCAGAAGACTTTCTCCATTCATCCGAAACTTTAAAGATACTGTAATAAGCATCTCCTTACATCTAGCGTATGAAATGTCACTTCTCCGGAATTTTTCGGATGGACACAAAAAGGAAGGAAGAATAATTTCTTGGGACCTATGGAATTTAGATGACACTTTGGGTAAAAAGGCCGGATCAGGTAGAATTATAACTCTATCATCCAGAATTGTAGTGAAAGGGGGATTGATGGAAATGGCCTGCAACTCGCTTATCCTTCTAGCAGTGGTGAGGGCCACTAACAAAACGAGCTTGTAAGTAGGAAGTTTTATGCCTGCAGAATCAATGGGTTCAAAAGGTGTTTTGGTTAAGGAATTAAGCACGATGTTAAGATCCCACGGGGGAACCCTAGGGGATAAGACGGTGTCATCCTATCTACCGCTTTAAAGAATCTAATGATCCAAGGATCTGAAGCAAAGTTCTGCTCGAATAGAACTGACAGTGCAGAGACCTGTACTTTAAGAGTACTCTTAGCAAGACCTAAGGAAAGACCCTTCTGTAGAAATTCCAGAACCTGGGAAATAGGGACAGATAAGGGTAAATGCTTCGGGTTGAGATTACTAAATTCAATAAATTTCTTCCAAGTTCTAGCATAGATGGAAATGGTTACAGGTTTTCTGCTCTTAAGCAAGGTCGTGATGAGCTCCTGAGAAAAACCTTTTTTAATTAATAAGTTCCGCTCAAATTCCATGCAGTCAGATGGAGACCACTGACTGCCGGATGAAAAACCGGACCCTGGGACAGCAGATCCGGGAGGTCTGGTAGAATCCAGGGGTCAGATATCGACATGGTCCGGAGCAGAGTAAACCATGCCCTCTTGGGCTAAAAGGGGGCAATGAGAATAACCCTTGCCCTGTCCTTCCTGATCTTTTTTAGGACTGCTGGGATTACTTGGAAGGGGGGAAAAGCATAGGGTAGGGGGAAGTCCCACTTCAGGAGAAAGGCATCCATCTCATAGGGGAATTCCCTTGGATTTAGAGAACAAAAAATTTCCACTTTTTTGTTCTTGCTCGTACTGAAGAGATCTATAACTGGCATGCCCCACGATTTGCCGATCCTGGAAAATACTGAAGTGTTGAGGGACCATTCTCCTTGCTTTAAGGGATATCTGCTGAGAAAGTCTGCGTGAACATTCTCCTTCCCCTCTATGTGGACAGCTGATACGTGGCTGACTTGTTTCTCTAATGTCCCTAATAATTTCCTTGCTTCCCACCCTAGGGATATAGACCTTGACCCCCCTGGTGGTTCACATATGCCACAGTTGTCTGATTGTCCAAAAGAATCCTCACGTGGCCTGTGCCTAGTAGGGACAGAGAAGCTTTCACGGCCAGTCTTACTGCCACCAATTCTTTCCGGTTGGAAGAGAATGATTTTTGAACTGGGGACCATAGACCCTGAAAATTGTACTCTCGAACATGGGCTCCCCACCCCCAAGGGCTCGCATCCGTGGTCAAGACAATAGGATCTGGGTAGGACCATGGAACTCCCTGAACTAGATTGTCCCTGTCCAGCCACCAAGATAGACTCCTTCTGGTCGTGTCTGAAATTTTTATCCGGACATCCAATATCCCCTTGTGCTTTTTGAATGCTGTCAAGATCTCTGACTGTAACTGACGGGAATGAAGTTGAGCCCACTCCACCGCCGGAATGCAGGAAATCAGAGATCCTAGGACCGACATGGCCTTTCGAAGAGTCAGGGAGGTGAAAGAGAGGGATTTGACTTGATTCCAGATTTTTTAGATTTTCTCTTCTGGGAGATATACTTTTTGAGTCTCTGAGTTCAAAACTAGGCCAAGGAACCTCTGTATCTTTACAGGTTTCAATCTGGATTTTTTGTAGTTTAATATCCAACCTAGTTCCTGAAAGGTCTGAACAACAGTCTGAACGTTCTTCTCGCAATTCAACCGGGAATTCGCTATGATTAGAAAGTCGTCCAGATATGGAACTATTAAAATATTTTTTATTCTTATGAACGACACCATCTCTGCCACTACTTTTGCAAATATCCTTGGGGCCATGGACAGGCCAAAGGGTAATGCCTGGAATTGATATTGCCGAATCTGACCCTCCATCAGAATCGCCACTCTGAGGAATTTTTTAAATTTCTGGTGCATAGGGATATGGAAATAGGCGTCTTTTAAATCTAAGACGGCCATGAAACAATGAGGAAAAATAAGCTGAATCGTATTCCTCATTGTTTCCATCTTGAACTTTTTGAAAACCAGAAATTTGTTCAAATCCCTGAGATTGATGATAGTCCTGTGTGTACCGTCTGGTTTTGGAACCAGAAACAGATGGGAGAAAAAACCTTTGGAATCAGGACATTTTTCTTGATAAGGTACAAAAAGGAGATTTTTTGTGAAACTCACCTGTAAAATCTTTTTCTCGTCTTTTCCATTGGGGGACACTGACCATGGGTATAGCTTAGAGGTATCACTAGGAGGGACACTATGCAAATACAAAAGAGCTCCTCCTCCTCGGGCTATACCCCCAGGCTCCACCAGGAGGAAGTCAGGCGTTGCAAAAGCAGTAGGAGAAGGAGAAAAGAAAAAATAATGGAAGCCATCGGACCAAAGACCATGAGGCCCAACCCCAAACAGAACTGAACTGAACCCCTCCTGCAACAGGCAGAATGGGTGGGAGCTGTGTCCCCCAATGGAAAAGAAGAGAAAAAGATTTTACAGGTGAGTTTCACAAAAAATCTAATTTTCTCGTACATTCCATTGGGGGACACAGACCATGGGACGTCCCAAAGCAGTCCATGGGGTGGGAAAAAACATCAGCACCGCCAGGAGGAACGTCCATCAGTCAAACAGGAACCACAGCCTGCAAAACCCTGCGGCCAAAGACCGCATCAGCCGAAGCCAGCGAATGCAACTGATAAAACTTTGTAAAGGTATGTAAGGACGACCAGGTGGCCGCCTTACACAGCTGAGACGCAGAGGCACGATTGCGCCTTTCCCAGGAAGCTCCTACCGCCCTAGTGGAGTGAGCGGTAATCCGATCCGGGGGAACCCTGTCACGAGCGCGATAAGCCGCGGCGATAGTCGAGCGGATCCATCGCGCCACAGTGACCTTGGAGGCCGCCAGACCCTTACGAGGTCCCTCGGGAATCACAAAGAGGGAGTCTGAACGGTGGACGGAGGCGGTAGCCGTCAGATACACCTTCAGGGCCCGGACGACATCCAGGGAATGGAGAGACTGACTTCCCCCTGGTGGAGCCTGGGGGTATAGCCTGAGGAGGAGCAGCTCTCTTTTGTATTTGCATAGTGTCCCTCCTAGTGATACCTCTAAGCTATACCCATGGTCTGTGTCCCCCAATGGAATATACTAGAAACTTATTTTATTATGGAAAAACAGCCTCTTACACAAATGCTTTTTGTAATGACGAATCTTTGCGGAGGCAAAGAATGAAATTCTGGTTTCAGACCTGACTGAATAATTTCCAAGACCCAAGGCCCTGCAACCCTTTCCCAGGCTGTCTGGAAGAATTTTAGCCTTCCTCCCACCTCTAACCTGGCGTCATTGTTGGGGTTGTTTTTTATTAGTAGAGGAAGAGTTTCCGAATAGGAATCCTTTCCCCCCAAAATTATTGGATCTGAATCTCTGATCTTTATCCCTGCCTGGTCTTCTGCTCGCATTACTTCTATAGGGACGAAAGGACTGCCTATTCCTGGAACCAAAGACCGCAGCAGGATTAGGGGCCGGAAACCTTTTCTTCCTGTCGGCTGCTTTTTCTAAAAGGTCATCTAATTCTGGAACAAACAAAAATTCTCCCTGCCAGGGGATAGGCTACTTTCACACCTGCGCTAGGTGCGGATCCGTCTGGTATCTGCACAGACGGATCCGCACCTATAAATGCAAACGATGGTATCCGTTCAGTGCGGATCCGTCTGCATAACAGCTTTTTCAGATCTGAGTTTTCACAATCGTGAAAACTCAGATCCGACAGTATATTCTAACACAGAGGCGTTCCCATGGTGATGGGGACGCTTCAAGTTAGAATATACTAAGAACTGTGTACATAACTGCCCCCTGCTGCCTGGCAGCACATGATCTCTTACAGGGGGCACTCCTCCTACTGGTAAGTGACAGGTCGCACAGACCTGTCACTTAGCAGTAGGAGGAGTGCCGGCCGGCCACAGACAGCACATGTAAGTATAAGTTAAATAACCATGGCAGCCAGGACTGCAGTAGCGTCCTGGCTGCCATGGTAACCGATCGGAGCCCCAGCGATTAAACTGGGACTCTGATCGGAAATGCCGCTCCACTGCCACCAATGATGGGGGGGGGGGGGGTTGTTAGCCTGTGGCCACTGCCACCAATGCTTTTATTACTGGGGAGGGAGGGGGGGGGGGCCGCACTGGCCACCAATGCTTTTAATACTGGGGAGGGAGGGAGGGGGCCGCACTGGCCACCAATGCTTTTAATACTGGGGATGGAGGGGGGGGCCGCACTGGCCACCAATGCTTTTAATACTGGGGAGGGAGGGAGGGCGCACTGGCCACCAATGCTTTTAATACTGGGGAGGGAGGGGGGCTGGCCCCTGCTGCCTAACAGCACCCGATCAGCGGCACCTGAGGGGTTAATTGTGAGGATCACAGCCCCCTGTAAGAGATCGGGTGCTGCCAGGCAGCAATTATGTACACAGTTCTTAGTATATTCTAACTTGAAGCGTCCCCATCACTATGGGAACGCCTGTGTTAGAATATACTGTCGGATCTGAGTTTTCACGCTCTAACTCAAATCCGATGGAATATTCTAACATAGAGGCGTTCCCATGGTGATGGGGACGCTTCAAGTTAAAATATACCATCGGATTGGAGAAAACTCAGATCTGATGGTATATTAATAGGGACTCCTGACTTTACATTGAAAGTCAATGGGGGACGGATCCGTTTACAATTGCACAAATATTGTGTCAATGTAAACGGATCCATCCCCATTGACTTACATTGTAAGTCAGGATGGATCCGTTCGGCTCCGCACCGCCAGGCCCACACCAAAACGCTGCAAGCAGCGTTTTGGTGTCCGCCTCCAGAGCGGAATGGAGGCGGAACGGAGCCAAACTGATGCATTCTGAACGGATCCGCATCCATTCAGAATGCATTGGGGCTAAACTGATCCGTTTGGGGCCGCTTGTGAGAGCCTTGAAACGGATCTCACAGGCGGACCCTGAAACGCCAGTGTGAAAGTAGCCTTATTACATAACCTTTGTTTGGAGGCTATATCACCCCCCACTCCAACTTTTTAACCAAAGAGCCCTACGCGCTGAATTGGTGAGGGAGGCCGACTGCGCACTAAGCTTAATAGAATCAACTGACGCATCTGTTAAGAAGTCAGCTGCTTTTTGTAAAGTTGGCAAGGAGGATAAAATCTGATCCCTAGGGGCTCTTTCTTTTAGTTGCACTTCTAGCTGCTGTAACCAGAGAGCTAAAGTCCTAGCCGTGACTGTAGCCGCTACTGCAGGGCAAAAGGATAAGGTAGAGGCCTCCCAGGCTCCTTTAAGGAAGGTCTCAGCCTTTTTGTCTAAGGGCTCTTTAAGCATACCGGTATCTTCAAACTGAAGCGAGGATTTTTTCGACACCTTTGAGATGGCAACATCAATCTTAGGGGCTTTCCGCCAAGAGGAAGAAGCTACTACTTCAAACGGATACTTGCGCTTAAAGGCCCTAGAGGCAAATACTTTCCTGCCTGGCTTTCTCCATTCCCTCTGAATTAGGGACATAATACTGCCATGTACGGGAAAACAACGACCCTTCCTTTCCTGTAACCCCTCAAACAAAGAGTCTGCTACTGATTTATCCTCTTTAACATCCTCAATGTTCATGGTAGATCTTATGACTTCGGGTAGTTTATCCGTATCTTCCGAAGGAAAAAAGGTATTAGACATATTCTCCTTCAGATGAGGAACCAGAAGAGGACGACCCTGGTGATGTGTCACTGTCGTCTGACGAGAAGTCTTGGGATAGGCCAAATTTTGCACTTTTCTCCATAACAGATGTTCTCGCCCTCTTGCCTGACTTTAGAGAATTTTTAACCTCCGTCTTAAAGGGAGTCTGTCACCACATTTCAGCATATTAGACCGATCAAATAGGGTTATATGTGCCACCCAGAACTTAAAAACGGTACCTTTGTTGTAGAAAACTGACTTTTCTTTTAGCCGAAAATGAACTTATAAGGTTATGTTAATGAGCCCTCTCAAGTGCCCAGGGCGGTCTCTCAATCCTCGGAGCCCCAGGCAGCACCTCCTAAACGGCTCATAACCCCGCTCTCCGTGCGCCTCTGCCCGCCCGTTTACTCCCCTCCCCTGTCCTTTTCCACTGCGGCTGTGCGGTCCAAATCGTAGCGGGCGCATGCGATACCTACTGCGCATGCGCCCGCTACGATTTGGACCGCACAGCCGCAGTGGAAAAGGACAGGGGAGGGGAGTAAACGGGCGGGCAGAGGCGCACGGAGAGCGGGGTTATGAGCCGTTTAGGAGGTGCTGCCTGGGGCTCCGAGGATTGAGAGACCGCCCTGGGCACTTGAGAGGGCTCATTAACATAATCTTATAAATTCATTTTCGGATAAAAGAAAAGTCTGTTTTCTACAGCAAAGGTACCGTTTTTAAGTTCTGGGTGGCACATATAACCCTATTTGATCGGTCTAATATGCTGAAATGTGGTGACAGACTCCCTTTAATGAGTGATCTAATGTTTTCTAACAAAGATGGCGATTCGTCAGAGATAGAAACATAGAATGTGTCGGCAGATAAGAACCATTTGGCCCATCTAGTCTGCCCAATATACTGAGTACTATGGATAGCCCCTGGCCCTATCTTATATGAAGGATGGCCTTATGCCTATCCCATGCATGCTTAAACTCCTTCACTGTATTTGCAGCTACCACTTCTGCAGGAAGGCTATTCCATGCATCCACTACTCTCTCAGTAAAGTAATACTTCCTTATATTACTTTTAACCCTTTGCCCCTCTAATTTAAAACTGTGTCCTCTTGTGGTAGTTTTTCTTCTTTTAAATATGCTCTCTTCCTTTACCGAGTTGATTCCCTTTATGTATTTAAAAGTTTCTATCATATCCCCTCTGTCTCTTCTTTCTTCCAAGCTATACATATTAAGGTCCTTTAATCTTTCCTGGTAAGTTTTATCCTGCAATCCATGTACTAGTTTAGTAGCTCTTCTCTGAACTCTCTCTAGAGTATCTATATCCTTCTGGAGATATGGCCTCCAGTACTGCGCACAATACTCCAAGTGAGGTCTCACCAGTGTTCTGTACAGCGGCATAAGCACTTCACTCTTTCTACTGCTTATACCTCTCCCTATACATCCAAGCATTCTGCTGGCATTTCGTGTTGCTCTATTACATTGTCTTCCCACCTTTAAGTCTTCTGAAATAATTACTCCTAAATCCCTTTCCTCAGATACTGAGGTTAGGACTGTATCACTGATTTTATATTCTGCTCTTAGGTTTTTACGCCCCAGGTGCATTATCTTGCACTTATCCACATTAAATTTCAGTTGCCAGAGTTCTGACCATTCTTCTAGTTTTCCTAAATCCTTTTCCATTTGGCGTTTCCCTCCAGGAACATCAACCCTGTTACATATCTTTGTGTCATCAGCAAAAAGACAAACCTTACCATCGAGGCCTTTTGCAATATCACTTATGAAGATATTAAACAAAATCGGTCCCAGTACAGATCCCTGTGGAACCCCACTGGTAACATGACCTTGTTTTGAATGTTCTCCATTGACTACAACCCTCTGCTGTCTGTCACTCAGCCGCTGCCTAATCCACTCAACAATATGGGAGTCCATGCTCAATGACTGCAGTTTATTGATAAGTCTTCTATGTGGGACAGTGTCAAAAGCCTTACTAAAATCTAGATATGCGATGTCTACTGCACCTCCACCGTCTATTATTTTATTCACCCAGTCAAAAAAATCTATAAGATTTGTTTGACATGATCTCCCTGAAGTAAACCCATGTTGTTTTTCATCTTGCAATCCATGGGATTTTAGATGTTCCACAATCCTATCCTTTAATAGGGTTTCCATTAATTTGCCTACTATTGATGTCAGACTCACTGGTCTATAGTTGCTCGATTCCTCCCTACTACCTTTCTTGTGAATGGGCACGACATTTGCCAATTTCCAATCTTCCGGGACGACTCCTGTTACTAATGATTGGTTAAATAAATCTGTTAACGGTTTTGCCAGCTCACCACTAAGCTCTTTTAATAATTTTGGGTGTATCTCATCAGGCCCCTGTGACTTATTTGTCTTCACCTTAGACAGCAAACTTAGAACATCTTCCTCTGTAAAGACACATGCATCAAACGATTTATTAGTCATCCTTTCTAGTGGAGGTCCTTCTCCTTTTTCTTTTGGTGGTCTTATCGATGCACGTCTGGCACTAGTTTTTCCCATAAGAAGAAGATAGTGTAGTTCTACACAGCGCACACTCTTTGTTTTTTCTTTTTGCCAGCATTTTCTTCGGCTTAGGCCTCATGCACACGACAGTATTTTTTCACGGTCCGCAAAACGGGGTTCCGTTGTTCCGTGATCCGTTTCCGTTTCTCTTCCTTGATTTTTGGAGGATCACCAGACATGAAGGAAAGTGAAAAAAATCTAAGTCAAGTTTGCCTTGCAAATGATAGGAAAAAAACGAACGCGGACGACAATCTTGTGTGCCTCCGTGTTTTTTCACGGACCCATTGACTTGAATGGGTCCGCAAACCATTGTCCGTGAAAAAAATAGGACAGGTCCTATTTTTTTGACGGACTGGAAACACGGATCACGGACGCGGATGACAAACGGTGCATTATCCGAGTTTTTAACGGACCCATTGAAAGTCAATGGGTCCGCAGAAAATCACGGAAAGCGGAACAACGGACACGGAACACAACAACGGTCGTGTGCATGAGGCCTTAGGCTGGAAAAAAGAGAGCACAAAGTGCAATTTTATAGTGAGGGTCAAATAACTGAGCCACTTACCCCCAGGAAGATCGGTGAACTACCAGGATGGGATTCACTTCACCCTCAGCAGATTCTTGTCTTCTCTCTTCCTCCATTTGTCAGGATGGAGGAGGAAGGGAGTCTATACACTTATGGAAAAAAGGTTAGAATTAATCTTTTTGGTCCATAGCCTTGGTCACATGTAGAAATGTTTGCAAGGAGGCTCCATACATGTAGTCAAGCACAGACCGTCCTGTACAGGCTCAGGGACTGGTCTGGCTTGTACCTCTTTAAATAATACAAAAAACGGCGTCTATGCTAGAAGCGCGTCACATCCGGTACCCGGAAGACCGCGCGATATGCGTTCCACGTGTCCGGAAGCGCTGCATCGGCTGCTCCATCAGAAAACAGAGTGGCAGAGCCTCGAATCCAAGGATGACCACCTTACTGCCGCCCAGTTGGTGCTTCCCATGGGGCAGAGCTCTCCCTGAGAGGTAACCCACATGCCTGCAGCTAAATACAGAGGGCCCCTGGAGCACCTCCGTATCCTAGGGTCCGGTCCGCCTGCCCAGCAGCGCGATGGACCCCGGCAGCCCTCTAGGAAACTCCTAGGAAATAAAGACCGACGGTAAGACCTAAAAAGGAAAAACTGTAGGTCTCCCACTCCAGGGACAGGAAACCACTGAATGGGAAGAGAGGCTCCACCCTTTTATTTCTGTAGGTTTCCTGTCCCTGGGGGTGGATCCTTCTCTCTATGGTGCTGTCGTGGGGGAGGGGAAAAGCGCGGATGCGGGAGATGTTTTTAAGTTGGAGGCGGCAGGTGGTGAAAAGGGCTTGGATGTGCGGTCGGAAGGAGAGAGCAGAATCCAAGGTCACTCCAAGGCAGCGGACTTGGTTGACCGGGGAGAGTGTGCAGCCATTGATCGTGATAGATAGGTCTGTTGGGGGGGGTTGAGCAGGATGGGGGAAAGATGATGAATTGTGTTTTATCCATGTTAAGTTTTATAAAAGCGAGAGGAGGAGAAGGAGGATATGGAAGATAGGCATTGTGGGATTCTGGATAGTAAGGTGGTGATGTCTGGACCAGAGAGGTAGATCTGTGTGTCGTCAGCATTAAAGTGATACTGAAAGCCATGGGACTCTTTGAGCTGTCCCAGACCGCTGGTGTAGATATAGAAGAGCAGGGGTCCTAGGACAGAGCCTTGCGGGACACCAACAGAGAGGGAATGAGACGAGGAGGTGGTGTGAGAGTGGGAGACGCTAAATGTCCGCTCTGTGAGGTATGATGTGATCCAGGAGAGGACAAGGTCAGTGATGCTAAGAGATGAGAAAGTTTGTAAGAGAAGGAAGTGGTCGATGGTGTCAAAGGCAGAGGACAGGTCAAGGAGAAGGAGGGCAGAGTAATGTTGTTTGGCTTTGGCTGTTAGTAGGTCATTGGTGACTTTGGTAAGAGGCATGACCAAGACTTCCAAGTACTACCCTGGCCCCTAATTCCCCAGACTTGAAGCCAACTGATCATCTGTGGGACCACCTCGATTGTCGTGTCCGCTCTATGGATGCTCCCCCATGACCCCTCCAGCAGCTGTGGGATGCACCTCAGTCAGCAAGGCTCCAGATACCTGTGACAACCTACCAACACATTACTGAGTCACTCCCATGGCGGGTACTCTTTATATTAGCTGGTGGTCAGAATAATGTGACTCGACCGTGTAGATGGTCTATATCCTAAGGACAGACCATACATTTTGTAGTTTTTGAGAACCTGTTTACCACTGCATTCCATGTTGTTTACCCCATTTATATCCATAGCCGCTTTGAAAATTCTGCTGTTTGCCCTGGGAAAGAGACCCTGGATTAGATCTGCCCCACCGTCATGTACGATATGTCCGTCTGAACGCGTTGTTTTACACGGTCGTAATATGGAGACATTTTACTAATAAACCGACTTTTGGTCTCTTCCTATTTCCCCCCTCCTGTCTGCTCCTTCATATAAAATGGGACCGCCACACACAGAGGTATACGTTTTATAAAATATGTCCCTCAAAAGTTAAACCTCTTTACGTTAAAGTTTAAAGGGCTTGTGCCAGGATTAAACGTCGTCCCCTAGCCTAGCCACAGGATAAGAAAATAAAAGCTGATCGTGGGGCGTCCAACCATTGTCACCCCCTCTGTTCCTGAGAACTGAGGTCACGTTCTCCTGTCCAGACCTAGTAGTGGTTGCATTTGCCTGATGGGGCTGAATACAGAGCCCAGGAATCTCCAGCAGTCCCATTGAGAATGAATGGAGCAGCAGGACGAATGCTCAGCCTGCCGCAACGTCAGGACGGGGGAACGCGAGTCCAGGTCTAGGGATGAGGGGGAGGGGTGTGCAGCGGTCACGACAAAAACCCTTTAAGTCTTGTAAGCAGACAGAACTGATCTCAGAGGACCCAGATGTACTGTCCGTCCTTACCGAAGCTGGTAGCAGTTTTCTTGCATGGTCACCGCTGGGGCTTCTGTAGTAAAATGGTTTCATAAAGCTGCAAGGTAAAAAATAAAAGCTCCGTTAAACTGATAAAGGAAGCCTCGAAGACGTTATTAAAGACGTTTATACTGATGACCTATCCTACTTAGTATCTGATCTGTGGGGGTCCGACACCCAGAACCCCCGCCGATCAGCTGTTTCAGAAAGCATTGGCGTCCCGGATGCTGAACCCCCACCGATCAGACACTGATGACCTGTCCAGGCAGTGCTTGCTCATTATCAGGTTTATGTTCCTCTTGGGTTAAGATATCCCGAGATGAGTAACGCGAGACAGCCTGGTGTGTCCGTGCGAGAATTGGGGAATCCGCAATGAGATTCATGGTAAGGGTATACACGCCTGTATACGAGTGTGAACAGAGGCTTACAGCAGCGAAAGGAGACCAGCTCCGCATTTAGGGTACAGCTGCATGGTGTGCTGTCCGCATCTTTTGCGGCCCCGTTAAAGTGAACGAGTCCGCAAAAATGCAGATCGGATGCGGACTAAAACAACGGTCGGGTGCATGAGCCCTAATATCGTACTCCTGGAAAACCTCTTTGAAAGGCTCATTATGCCACAATTGACGTAAAAATTAGACATCCTATAGTACGTGTCAATTTCTTCCTAATAAAGCTAGAACCAGCCCTGGACCTCATAGGGGTGCGTCATCATACACGGGGGGGGGGGGGGGGGGGGTCATCACCTGTACATAACTAAAACCAGGGCTGAACAAACCCCGGGTCCATTAAAAAGTCGACCCTGGCATCTTTGCTCCGAGCACTTTAAAGATGTTGTGGAGAGACGCAGATGCGCACCGGGTGATTGCTATCTAGGCAAGTCTGCCGGCGCAACCCCTTTGGACCTGCGGGGCAGCCTGGTGCTTCCCCCTAATGCCCAACCTTTCATTTTACAAGGAGTGGCTCAGGAGACGTCTTAAAGGGGTTGTCTCATCATGGACAAAGGGGGCATATCACTAGGATATGCCCCCATTGTCTTATAGGTGCGGGTCCCACACCTATATCGAGAACGGAGCCTCGCAAGTGAAGGAGGGCGCACTGCGAGTCCCACACCTATATCGAGAACGGAGCCTCGCAAGTGAAGGAGGGCGCACTGCGAGTCCCACACCTATATCGAGAACGGAGCCTCGCAAGTGAAGGAGGGCGCACTGCGCATGCGCAGCTGCTCTCCATTCATTTTCTATGGGGTCGGCGAAAAAAGCTCAGCTATTTCTGTCGGCCCCGTAGAAATGAATGGAAGCGGAGGCCGCGCATGTGCACGCCCTCATAAACGGAGGGTGTGCGAGTCGATCAGTAAATTACATCTGTGCAGTCCCCCCGCCATATGAGGTTTTTTTGCTTTTCTGCCTACAGTGGGATTTAGGGTTTTAAGACATCTTCACATCTGCGCTGGAGGTTCTGTTAGGGGCCACCGCCGCGGAAACCATCCAAAATACAGAAACATGCTGCGATGTTCTGTCCGCTGGGCTTCCTAATGGAGCACTGAAAGATCCCGTTATACTCAATGGGGTCCCGCGGGCGCCGTTCATTTCCGCCATTTGTCAACTTCGGCGCATCTGTTCTTTTCATTGAAAGAGCAAAACAACGGAAATAGAATAAAAAAAAAATTAATTTAAAAAAAACACTGTGCGCCCAGCCCAAGGCCACCTTCACACACAAATCTGGTTCAGCATTTTGTTTGACCAGAAAAAAAAAAAAAGAAAAAAAAACACTGGTAAAAACGCATATGGCTGTTTGGCGCTTTGTGTGGCGTTTTTCTCTTTAGACATTTTTGGATTGTGTTTTTCAGGCCTTTTTTTCCCTATAGAGAAGGGGGTGTAAACTGCTTCAAAAGCGTTGTCTGGCCTTGGAGAAGGGTCCAAATCTGTGCCCTTGAACATAAGACCCGCCTGTCCACGGTCGTGACGCTGCTCCTCTTCCTGGTCCCCACTGCAGTCAATCACAGGCCACAGATGTGGTTTCCTTTTTATATGTTCAGGGGCACAGATCTAGACCAAAGGGATTGTCGGCTCCAAGGCTGAACAACCCCGATCACATCCCCCCCGTGAATCTCCTATCAACGGTCTCTGAAAAAACATGGATCAAACACAGGTGGCATCTGTGCCCATAGACTATAATGTGCGTGAGGGATCCGTAATCACGGAGAAAAATAGGGCGTGCTTCTATGTCGTCGCCGCAAACCCCTAGTCCACAGAAAACCACTGACGGGTGAATACAGCCATTACAGTCCATGGGTACGTGTGGTGTCCGTAATTCACTGATGTGCGAGAGGCCTTGGGATGGGCGAGACCTGTCACACCCTCTAGAACAGGGATCGGTAACCTGCAGCTGTTGTGAAACTACAACTCCCAGCATTCTCCATTGACTTCTATGGGAGTTCTCAGAAGAGCTGAGCAAGTATGCATGCTGGGAGTTGTAGTTTCACAACAGCTGGAGTGCCAGAGGTTGCCTACCCCTGTCCAATGCCCTGTTGCAGCATATGAGAATAACGGGGGGGGGGGCCTCTGGTCGGGACCCTCACTCTACCAGCAGCTTCCAATCTGGTGGGGGGGGGGGGGGGGGCCTTTCAAATGAATGAGTTTTCTGCGTGGGTGCGATGTGTGAAGTGAACGCATCGCACCCGCACTGAATCCCTTACCCATTTATTTCAATTACGTTTAGGTTTTTTTTCACGCATCAGTTCTGCGTTGCGTGAGAGTCGCAGCACGTTCTATATTCTGCGTTTTGCACGCAGCCCTGGCCCCGTAGAAGTGAAAAACGCATCGCATCCGGAAGCAAGGGGCGAACGCGATGCGTTTTTCACTGATGGTGGCTAAGAGATGTTGTCTGTCAACCTTCAGTTTTATTTATTTTTTCCACGTGCATTAAAAACGCATCAAAACGCATCAAAACGCATTGCACCCGCGCGGGAAAAAAAAAAACTGGATGCAATCGCAGACAAAACGGACTGAGCTTGCTTGCGAAATGGTGCGAGTTTCACTGAACGCATCCGGACCTAATCCGTATTGTTCGTGCGAAAGGGGCCTTATACTACAGTGCCGGGCCGGCGGAGGATCGGGCCAATCAGCTGATCACCCCAGGGGTGGCATTCTAAAAGGGGCGATGAAACAATCCCTTTAAGCGTGACAATTAGGACCAGTCGGTCTTTAGGACTGCCCCCGCCTCATATAGGGCGACTGACTGTACAGGAGTAAGCAGCGCTCAGCACAACACGCGCCGTTCACTAGTCTCTTTTTGTTGTACAAAAAACGGATGCAAAATACACGACTGAACTGACAACTCTGTGTAATACTGGACGTTTAGACACTCTAATATGGACAATCCCTTTGCTTGCGGTGCGCGATATAAGAATGCACGGTGTGAACGCGGCAGTATACAGGTATATCGCCAGTACTGCACAGACATGATGCACAGGACAGATCTATATAGTAAACTTCCTCTATACCGGCATCCATTAGTCCAGCAGACATTAAAATAAAAAAACGCATTGTTTATTAGCTTTCTATGAAGGCTCCTGCACTACGATTTATTTTTCGCACGCTACTCATCCGGTACCTGTCAGGTAACGCATCTATCATTATTCTTTACACCAGGCCTCTGCATGACATTTACACACACACACACCATCAGCTCCGATTACCTCCTACGTCATCACCGCTCCCGCATGCAGCCGCGCACGGTGCCTCCCGATGACGTCACTGCCCCGCCCCGCCCCTGAACAAGCGCCTCAGAGGAAGGTGCGCTGCGTCGCTAGTTGTTGATAAAGTTTGTTGAAAGCGACCTCACGTGGTTTATAGAGAATCAGGCCGCATATTACTGCTAGACCAGAGGCTTATGGCAAGAAAAACTGTCAGTGTTACCCATAGCAACCAATCACAGCGCAGCTTTCATTTTTCACCAGCAGAATACCAAATGAAAGCTGGGCTGTGATTGGTTGCTAAGGGCAAGACGGTTTGTGTTATAGGATGCCCTTACACATGCAGCTCCAGGCCCTCTCAGCCACTTGACAATTGAGACATTTTTCCTGTAATACATGGGGTGTTATCTTTAGGCTACTTTTATATATATTTTTTTTTTGTGTGTGCCATCAGGGGAATATGTATAAAAAGAGGTGCACACTTTACCACAAAAATACATTTTTAAATGGGTTTCCGATATTTTGATACTGAGATTGATAGATGGCTATCCTCAGGCTAGGTCACCAATATCTGACCGGTAACGGCCCCGCTCCCAGCATCCCAGCCTTCCAATGAGCAATGCGGCCTCCTCAAAGCTTATCAAGCACAGCGCCATACATTGTACAGTGGCAGTGCTTGGTATTGCAGCCTAGGCCCATTGACGTGAATGGGACTGATGATGTCACTGGCCTAGGAAGAGGCCGCGGCGCTAATGGGAGCACCACTGCCCTTCATAATGCCGATCAGACGTTGATGACCTGAGGATAGGCCACTAAATATCAAAATCTCAGACAACCCCTTTAACTTGTAACCCCCTTACTGTTGGGGTCCTCACACACATGAATTTGGCTCTTGCATGTTACTTTACCTGTAAAAATGGCATAAGCACCAGTGATCTGTGCTTTCTGTTGTGGGGTTTTTGTGACGTTTTCCACACAGAGCGCCCCAAATTTACCTACGGTATGTCTCATGCCAAAAAAGTGGTAGAAATTGGCGCATTGAGGGTTTTCAATATTGTTTTCTAACGACAAGGGATATGGCTTAGCAGAAAGAGGTGAAGCTTAATATGCGCCACAATTCTGGTGTAAAAATCTGTCTCAAAATAAACCATCCAATAGTTGGTACACTGTGAGAGAAAGGGCTCATGCAAATGACCGTGTTCTGGCCGTGCCGTGGACCGTGCGCCATCCATATCCGTACTGCAGACCCAGCAAAAAAAATAAAATAAAAAAAGACAGAATATGTCCTATTCTTGTCCGTTTTCCAGCCAAGAATAGCCATTTTTACAAGAGTGCTGGCCGTGTGGAATGCGAAAAAGTGCAGCGCACAAGGCTAGTATCTGTGTTTTGTGGGCTGCAAAACGGAAACGGTCATGTGCATGAGGCCTTACAGAGATTTAGATATAGGGGATGTACTGAGGTTGTCAGGGGAGGTTATGGTGTGGGTTAGCTTTCTTTATATATATATATATATATATTTTTTATTTAATATTTTATTTTTTACTGCCGATTACTCCACTGGGGTGGACCTATTAGTCCCGGGTGCAGCCTCCTGGCGTACCGCCGAGCTGATCAGGGTCTGCAAAGACACAGCAGCTCATCGCCATCTGCTGATCAGATGATCGCCCAAACAGGATCAGGAAGAGCTGCCTCTGGAGAGTCGAAGACCAGCTCACCGTAAGACATTGGGGGGTGTGCAAGCAGTTAGGCCAGGGGTAGAAAGTGGTGCAAATTGGTGCAATATTTTGGGGTTCTCCAATTTTTTTCAACCTGCTCAAAAAGGGGTGTGTGGCTTCGCATGAAAGGGCATAAGGCAATATTTTGTACCAAAATTGCACCACAATTCTGGAGTAAAATTCTCAAAGGAAGCCGACCAATACTTGGTATAAAGTGTCCCTGCTCCAGATCTGTGTACGCCATCTTTAGGATTGGTAAATCTGCCCCTGAGACCCTGACCATGGCACATAATGAGAGGCGGTCCTATTGCAACCCGCATGTTGGCGAGACATGATGGATTTTTGGCAAATGACGTGTCACGCAATGTGACCACATTCACTTTCATTAGGTTGGTTCACGTGGACAAAGTAGCCAAAGACATCCCTATTAAAGGGTATCCTGTCAGCCCTCATATCAGACACAGCCCTGGTGGGCAAATATTGAGTAAAGCTTCATTCACACAGTCAGTGTTTGGTCAGTGATTGTGAGCCAAACCCAGGATTGGAGCCTCCACAGACATAAGGTATAAGGGAAAGATTTGCACCTGTTCTGTGTTTAGAGCCGCACCTGGTTTGGGCTCAAAATCACTGATCAAATACTGACGTGTGAATGAGGCCTAAGGGGGGGGGGGGGGGGTTGGTTACATAAAAGGGTGCGGCCTAGTAAAAGGCATGGGGGAAGATTTATCAAAACTGGTGCAAAGGAAAACTAGCTTAGTTGCCCATAGCGACCAATCAGATTCATCCTTTCATTTTCCAAAGGCGCTCTGAGAAATGAAAGGTGGAATCTGATTGGTTGCTATGGACAGCAGAGCCAGTTTACCTAGAGATTCAGATTGACCGGACCAGGCAGTGTAAACGTCATCACACCTGGTCCTGTCAAAGTGCAGAGTACTCGGCAGTTGCAGAGAGAGCAGAGCCTCTAGGTTGTTTGGCAACGCCCCTGTTGCTCCTAAAGGCTCATTTGTATATATTAAAAAAGCTTTTCTCTCAGCAATGCGGGCACATATGAACATGGCACCAACACAGATGTCTTCAGCTGCCAAGTGCACATGTAACAGGTCAGCCAGTGTCACAGGTACAAAACTGCTGACAGATGCCCTTTAAGGTTTCATTTTTGACTCTCTACATTTCAGCAGCTATAACATTTATGCCTTTATAAGCCCCCTCCCCTTCAGTGAAAACCTATAAACATGCTCATCCTGAGCCTCCTGACTCATGAATATGCCAGAATCATTGTCACACTCTGGGTATTCTTCACATGTCGGAAATACAAGCTCACCCTCAAATTTCTCATCATGGTGCTGCTGTTTACACTGCTGTGGATGTAGTCCCTGTTCAGTAGGGTGAGGACACCCAAATCTGTCTCGGTCAAGGATAGACCTGCTCATTCCTCCCCCCCACCCCACCCTTTGCTCTGCAGATTAATCCCTTCCATAGTTCATAGTAGACATTTCAAAGGGACGCTTATGATAAAGAACACCGTCAGCCGGATGGACCTTATTAAACCAGACATACTGCCTGATAGGGTTGATCCTGCTGATTAAAATGATACCCGTCTTGTGAAAATCGATTGCACTGAAGGGGTGGAGCCTAGTACCTCAGTGCGCCTCCACTTTCCAGCGCTGGCCCCGCCCCTCTGTGAACTGAAGCCCTCATTTGCTGTAAGAGCAAAAGACTTTCTTGGGAATGCCACAACCGATTTTCACAAGACAGGTATCATTTAAAAGGGGTTTTGCCATCTTAGACAATGGGGGCATATCGCTAGGATATGCCCCCATTGTCCAATAGGTGAGGGTCCCGCACCTACAATGAAAACGGAGCAGGGAAATGAACGGAGGGCGCACTCCACATGCGCAGCCGCCATCCACTCATTTCTATGGGGCCGCTTATTTCCGTCTGCTCCATAGAAATGAATGGGAGCAGGGGCCGCCCGTGCGCGGTGCGCTCCCATTCACTTCTATGGGAGCAGCGCTTGGTGGTGGACAGACCCCAGGAAATCCGGGGTCCTCCAGCCACAGCCCTCCCAGCTCCATTCTCGTTGTAGGTGCGGGTCGCAGAGATGGGACCCCCACCTATCAGACAATGGGGGCATATCCTAGCGATATGCCCCCATTGTCTGAGATAGGAATACCCCTTAAGGGAGCATTCACACGACCGTATAAATGGATCCGCATCCGTTCCGCAAATTTGCGGAACGGGTGCGGACCCATTCATTTCAATGGGGCCGCAAAAGATTCGGACAGCACACCGTGTGCTCTCCGCATCCGTTGTTCCGTGGCCCCGCAAAAAAGATGGAGCACGCCCTATTCTTGTCCGCTACCACGGACAAGCTTAGGCATTCTCTATATAGCGCTGGCCATGTGCGGTCCGCAAATTGCGTAACGCGCGCGGCCAGTATCCGTATTTTGCGGACCGCAAAACACCTTACGGCCGTGTGAATGCACCCTTAGGGTCCATTCACACGTCCGTAAGTGTTTTGCGGATCCGCAAAACACGGACACCTGCAATGTGCGATCCGCAAGGAACGGAGTTGCGGAACGAATGCGGACCCAGATTACGGATGTGTGAGTGGACCCTTAATCAGCAGAATAAACCCTACCAGAAACTATGCCCGGTTTAATAAGGTTGATTCTCTGAAAGTGCCTTTTAAGTGGTTAACACAGATTTTAGCCTGGAAAAACTAAAAAAAAAAAAATTATATATATATATATATTCACTAGAACAAAATAGGGTGTAGCGCCCATTTAGGGGACACCCTATTCATCTGATTCTAGCCGCTAGAGTCTTTTAGCTCCCCCCCCCCAAAAAAAAACTCCAAAAAAACTCCAAAATTTGTTTAATGTATTTTAATAGCAAACTTACAGGACAGCACAGAAGACAGACGACAACATTAAAAACATGTAGCTGAACGTAGGACGACTCCGTTAGAAAACCGGGAGAGTGAATGGATGGAATTTTACTACATGGTAAAAAAATAAAATAAAAATAAAAAATAAA
The DNA here is from genome assembly GCF_905171765.1 of Bufo bufo. NCBI lineage: Eukaryota > Metazoa > Chordata > Amphibia > Anura > Bufonidae > Bufo > Bufo bufo. The sequence goes on along the minus strand of NC_053392.1, from coordinate 604,833,285 downwards.
AAAAATAAAAATAAAAATACTACACACACTTAGTCACCATTGGTAAGATTTTTTTTTTACTTATCAAGAAAAAAAAACAAATATAAATTCAAATGCTGGCATTGTCCAGAAGAAAAAAAAAACAAAAAAAAAACCACTATTTATAATTTTTTCTTATAAAGTCGACGTGTTATTAACTCACTTCTGTAGTTAACAGCTTATAGAAAACGTGCCCAACATCCCCCACACGGCGGAGGCGGCCATTTTGCGAGCTGAAGAGAGGAAGCAGCCATTTTACGGAGGGCAGCACCAGTGTTTATGAAACAAATCCACTTCAATAAGAACTGGAGACGCCGCAGAGGCGCGAGGCCCGAGCCAGCCTGACGTCTCTGAGGCGACCGGGTTCCTGTTGAATTTCAAGGCTGAACAGGAGATTCAGCGCGTGAAATGGCCGCCTCGGCGGTGCCAAGATGACAGAAACACTGTCAATGTAAAAGGTCATCGAAAAAAATAAAAATAAAAAAAATTCACACACAAATGAAAAAAAAAAAAAATAATGGAAGTTTGCCTGCACCTGAACCTGTCCCCTACATTTCCATTCACAACCATATATTTAGGTACCTTTATAACCCCATGGAGAAAAAAAAAATAGATATCTAACGCTCAAACTACCAATTACGAGGAAGAAAAGATTTATTTATTTTTTCGAAGATGACAAGATGGGAATTTTTTGTTTCTTTTTAAGCGCGCTCTCCGCGTATGCGACGTGCTAGCTGGATGTCTTTTGGCATGATTGTGACGCGTTTGGCGTGGATGGCGCACAAGTTGGTGTCTTCGAACAGTCCGACCAGGTAGGCCTCGCTAGCCTCCTACAAGACAAAAAGGTGACAGGAAAAAAACAAAACAAAAACATCAGCCAGGTGGTCAGTGAATGCACAATGTACAGGAACAGAACGATATTATAAAGTATAATAAACAGATTTTTACAGGCGTTTTTTCTTCTTGTCGCAATATCGGCAAGTGTCAACAAATCCCACCGGTAGGTAATGGCGCAGAAGGCGCTTTTCACGAGAACTAGGCCAAACCGTGTGGAAATGCCCATTTAGGGGCGGGGCTTACACGACAAACACTTTCAGTCTGGGTCAGCCTGAATTTGTATGGACTGTCCCTAGGGTTTTCGATAATGGTGGTGTATCCTCAGGATAGGTCATCAATATCTGATCGGTGGGGGTCTGACTACCGCCACTGATCGGCTGTTTGAAGAGGCTGCGGCACTACGGTGTGGCCTCCTCACAGCATAGCGCCAGCCATCGTACAGTGGCTGTGCTTGGTATTGCAGCCCAGGCCCATTCACATGAATAGAATTGAGCTGTAAGTAGGCCATGTGACCAATGAACGGGACGTCACTGGCCCAGGAAGAGGCCGCAGCACCACGGGCTCTTCAAAGAGCTGATCAGCAGAGGGCTAGGAGTCAGACCCCCCCACGATCAATCCTGAGGATAGGTCATCAATATATATATCCCTAGAAAACCCCTTTAAAATGGAAAATGTCACCGGTTTTAAGATGTTGGACTACCGGCACTGCCACGGATCAGCTGTTTGAAGATGCTGTGGCGCTCCGGTGAGCATAGCGCCGTCCATTATACAGTGGCTAGGCTTGGTATTGCAGCCACAGCCCAAACACTTGTCTGAGGGCAGCATAAACTAGTGACCTGATTAAATCACAGGGTCACTTTTTTTTTGTTAAACCACTGTTGAGCAACATCTGCACCAGTCAAGCGTAATGTACGAGCTTGGTGGGGGGGGGGGGGGGGGGGGGGGAGGGAGTGGCCTCCTGCCGCCCCCCCCATCATATAGCCAATTGGCAGTTTCTTTCCTATATGGCAGGGATCAGCAACCTCCGACACGCCAGCTGTTTTGAAACTACAACTCCCAGAATCCTCCTTTTACTTCTATGGAAGTTACAATAACACCGAAGAAAGTGTGCATGCTGGAAGTTGTAGTCTCACAGCAGCAGGAGTGCCGGAGGTTGCCAATCCCTGCTATAGGGAGAAAGCTGTCAATCACCCGTGGGAGGGCAGAGCTGCTGCAGATCATAGATATCGGGACTCCGGCTCTCGGCTCACGCTGGAGCTTCTCACCAGGGATTTTAAGAAAACCACTGGGCCAAAACACTGGTGACAGGTTCCCTTCATGCAGCAGTAATGCCCTGGCCCACAGCGGTTCTACTGAACCGTGCCCAGTTCACCTCGGACACCAAAACTGCTGTAATCTGGGGATATCTGACAGTAAGGGCTCATGCACATGAATGTATTTTCTTTCCGTGTCCATTCATTTCAATGGGTCTGCAAAAAGACAAAACAGAAGTTACTTCCGTGTGTATTCCGTTTCCGTATGTCCGTTCCGCAAAATAATAAAACACGTGCTACTATTGTCCGCATTACGGACAAGGGTAGGACTGTTCTTTTAGGGGCCAGCTGTTCCATTCCGTAAAATACATATGGTCGTGTGCATGAGCCCTAAGTGTTCAGTTTCCCTGTAGCGCCTCCAGAGGAGTAATCAAGCATTGCACAGTGCATATTTAAAAATCAATGGGCGATTGTGTAATGCAGGACAGGTCCTACAGACAGACCTTCTCTGTAACCGCTGTGGCCAGGAGACTAGGGCCCTGAACAGAACCCCCCAGAACTTCCTAACAGGTTGCATGAAAATGGGGTTTTCTGAACCCCTTTAGCCATACAGATGCTTTGGCTTCAGAAACCTGTACATCTGAACTTACCCCAACATCGTGAGTGACACTGTAGAACTAAGAAATAGAGGTTATCTGCACCCTAGAGGACAATGACGGCTCTATACCAGGGTGCACAACCTTCGGTGCGGCCCCCAACCATCTGGTAACAGACATGCATGTCTATGTCTTGTGGCTGCTCACATATATTTTTCATGTATTCTACCATTAGATGGGAATCCTTGAGGTGTAACCAGACAGACATTTATAGTATATACTGTATGTACAATGTGCCGTAAATGCAGTATTTCAGTTGTCTATGCCCCTTTAAAGTTTTATTTTCGGCCCTTGTCAATGACTCAGTCGGACAATGTGGCCCCCAACCAGAAAACGCTGTGCACCCCTGCTCTATACAACAGTATTATCCTGACCCAGAAACAAAGATCGTTTTAATGGGCGAATAAACACCGCGCTTCCATCCAATTACTGGCTCCGAAAATTCAACGAATGCGAGTAATTATTTTTATTATTGCGCTCGTCTGTTTTGCCCAGGAATAATTTAAAAACCAATTATTCCGCAGGACGGCTTTGTGCGAGTAAAACAGTCAACGGGTGCAGGGGCCGAGCGTCTCGCCGCACGGATTATTAAAGAGGCAGGGCTATGAATAAGAGCGGTCGTCTGACTGAATGCACAAGTGAAATACATTCGGACGTTAAATTCCATACTCTCCCCTATGTCGATATCAGAGGGGGCCCTCCGAGTCAGATGGGAAAGCCACCCTGGGAGACCAGGTCAGTCCAACATGCTTTTGAATGGTCACCGTGTAATGCTTCATCTCACCTGTAGAGGCCGCTGCAGGGAATACACGTGGGCAGACCACTCTATAACTTCTATTGTCAGGAGCCGATCGGTGGGTCTGCCGGATATCAGACCTCCACCGATCTGATACAGAGGATAGGTTATCAATATCTAGGAAAATCCCTTCAAACTCCGGACATTTTAGCGGTGTGTGCGTGTAAAGGTGCCGCCATCTTTTCCAGTGCACAACAGGCTGGATATCTAGTGCGCTTGCAAACATGGCAGCAGCTTTGCCTACATAGTGCGAAAATGTCCGGTCTGGTCACCGGCTATATCCTACCGATTCAGAGGTAGGCGCTGGACTGTTACATCTCCATGACCGTCTCTCTTTAAAGGGTAGTTTTAATGCCCTGATGCATCAAATAGGAAAAAGCCGCTTCACAAACTTCTTATATTCGGCCCTTGTGAAGATGCGTCTCCATGGTAACAGACTACAAAACTTCTGTGTAGTCTGAGCCAGTAGTCGCGAGTTACATTTTACCATCTGTTCCGTTTTTCCTTGAAGGATGGTCTTCTGAAGGATCCCACATAACAGGAAAGGGGCCGCAGGCTATTCTATTAAACGCCAAAGTCAAGACTGCCTCAAACAAAACCGCACACTGCGGCCGAGAGTAACATGCGCGGCATGACTGGTTACCGCTACAATATATATCAGTTTACTGTTTGACGCACCAATCAGCAACGATTTTGATTCAAAAACGTACCTGCAAAGCACCGATGGCAGCGCTCTGGAAGCGCAAGTCTGTTTTAAAGTCCTGAGCGATTTCACGAACCAGACGCTGGAAGGGGAGTTTACGGATCAGCAGCTCAGTGGACTTCTGGTAACGTCTGATCTCACGGAGAGCCACGGTACCCGGCCTGAAAGGCAAGAAGGAAAATCACGTGTCGTCATCGCGAGGCAGGATAGAGGTCATGCTGGGAAAGAAATTGAATAGTCACAACTGTGGCGGCTGCCTAAGGATCAGGCAGATGGAATGAAACATGCCCGCTCCTTTAAAGAAGAAGCGTCTATAAAACAACCAATTCCAGAATTTGCTGTATGTTTCCTTCCAAACCAACATATCCCTCAACGAACTAAAACAGTTTGCTCACACATCAATTTAGCAGCAAGAAGTTTAATAGTAAAAAAAAATATATATATGGAAAAGCCCGGAAATTCCAACCATCTCAGAAGTCTGGACATCTGCCAGGCATCCCTACAATATGGAAATCAAATCTGCCTCCTACTCACTAAACCAGGGGGGAAAAAAACAAAAACTATAAAACATTGGTCATTATGAGATCCTAACTTTTTAACGATATCTGCCAATTGACTAACACCCTAAGTAATACCCTATAATAATATTGTATGTTTTATATGCATATGTGTTATACAAGTATTTTTTGGATGATATTACACAAAATACACAAACTTATAACTACAGATCCTCTTCCCTTTAAAAATGTATTTTTATTTTATCGGCATGTCCAGCACAGATTATATTTATTTATTTATTTTTTAATAATAGTTATTACGAATAGTAATTTGTCGCTTAAAGGGGTTCAACTTTGAACCTGTACAACCCCTTTAACAAGTATTAATTATTTTAAAAATGAAAATACTACCATAAAAAAAATGATACAGATATATACCAAAATATAGGATCATCATAATCTCTATTTTTATTTCATTCAAAAGCGACAAGTTACTATTCAATTACTTATACGGTATATACTACTAAAGACTTTTATTTTTGCTAACTTCACGATGATAATAATAACCACCAGACGAAAATGCAAAAATACTATAAAATACACTTTATTGTAAGCAATGAAAAACATTGAATTTATATTTAATACAATAACTTTGTTAACTGTTGGTTACTGTCAAAAAAAAGTTAAAAAAAAGAAGAAAGAAGCAGCGTCAGGCAGCAGCTTTCTCCCCATTAAGGGGGTCGTCCCACGACAAAGACTTATCCCCCATCCACAGCATAGGAAATAAACGTCTGATCGGCGGGGGTCCGACCGATCATGAGAACGGGGGGCTCTGTGTTCCCCCCTTACAAAAAAGCAGCGGTCAGACAACTCTATTGAATCCTGAGTAAAAACGCTCGGTCTTTGTGTTGAATGGAGCGGCAGCGTGCATGCATAACTGCTGCTGTGTCCAAAAGGAGGAACACAGAGGCCCCCCACTCTTGTGATCGGCAGGGGCCCCATATTACTGTATGCAAGGCAGTAAGGGTGCACTCCGAACCAAGCAGAGGGCACTATGGGAGCGTTATGATTGTGCACACAGCTACTATGGCCTGGGTCACTGACAGCATTATGTTTTTAAGACCCCAATATTGCTGAAGTACAGTATTTGGGGGCATTCTACTACATAGCAGGTACAGAACTATGGGCACAGGGGACGTCTGTGTATAGGATGGGAAATGGGTGGGGAAGCGAAGAGCAGCAAACTCTGCAAAAATAAATCATGGTTGGGAGAAGTAGTCATGGCGGTCTGGGCCAGACTGAGTAGGAAAGGAAGGTGAATGGCTCCAATTAGTGAAGACGTCACTGAATATACCTGTACTATAGTCACTTGTGCGGCCTGCAGAGCGTCACTAAATGCTGGTATTATTCAGACACTCTCTGGCAGTAATGTGTGGTCATGGTGTGGCAGTATTATTTGTCTCTTGTATAGTGCTATTACATGGGAACTGTAAGACTATTATTTACAGGTATACCATCATACATAGATTCATTTTTTATGATGGAAGGGGGGGGGTGTAGGCAGACATGTGTCAAGGGAACAGAATGTTTTATTGTAAAAGTTTTGATAGCAAATATCCTGCTTAGAACCCATTTGCACCGAGCACCTCAATTCTCAGAACTTGATGCAACACCTTACGACAGAGCCAAGTACATTACCACATCCAGGCACCGCTCTGCTGAGTCATACCTGGTCCGGCATTACAGCCTTGAATTATTATTATTATTTATCACATCCCCGTCCACAGCAATAAATGGATTACCCACTGATGACCTGCAGTCTCACACAAAAAAAAAAAAAAAAAAAAAAAAACACTTTTCCCCCTACTGGCCAATAAGTAAACTGCAATATTTAGAGAGGATCTGTCAGAAGTTTTCACCATGCTAAACTGCTGACAGCATTAAGCAGGGGCTGGGGAGAGCAGGACAATCATACCTTTTGTGGAGTTTTTAACATCAAGAGTAGTGTGAATATGAAGTTTTATTCTGCCAGAATCTGGAGCTCGGAGCGACAGCTGTAGTGGTGTCCTGGTGGGATGTGACACCTGTCACTCAGCGCAGAGGGGGAGGGGCTATGAAGCAAATCAATGCACAGAGCACGTCACAATGAAGTTCTGCCTCCTCGGCACTTGCAGAAGCAGAAGCTGGAAGAATAAAACTTCATATCCTCACTACTCCTGATAATAAAAGCTCCACAATGGGTATTTTTGTCCTGGTCTCTCCTACCTAGTGCTGTCAGCAGCATAGCATGGTCCAAACTGCTGACAGGCTCTATTTAAGACTACTGAAGGAAAAAACATGGCCGACAGAAAAATAAAATGCACAGTTTTTATGCTATGGCAGTACAGAAGAAGCTGTGGGGGCATTTCCGAGGACAATTCTTCATGTATTACACAGGTTTCTCCGGAAGTAAAAATGAAATCGCTGTATATCGGCAATGGTCTAATCTACCCTGTATTGCAATTCTTCATCGTCTGCTTGTTGTCAGTGAATAGAGACAAACTGTGTAAATTTGGAGGTTGAGAGCCGATCCGGCTCACACAGCTGCGGCTTGGTACAATGCATCAGACAAGGAAGCGTGCAGATAATCGCTGACACTGAGCAGGTCACTGCTGCAGCCAACGATTGGCTGCAGCAGCATCAAACCGGATGTGGACAGCAGAGGACCAGAGCGAGGCAGCTAAGAATACTTCTGTGCAGATGTGCCCCCCCCCCACCCCAAAAGGTAACCCCTTTAATAAAAATACCATACTAATAACTTCATATTTAAAGGGGTTTTCATTAACTTAAAGGGGTTGTCTCACGGAATAAATAAATAAATAAAATTCTACAGTTTTCAAACCAGCACCTGGATGTGAATACTTTTGTAATTGCATGTCATTAAAAATTTTGCATAGCCACGGAGTTATCCAATAAAATGTATCTGTATAGCGCCACCTGCTGTCTGTTCTTTCTGATTTCTCTGTCCTGTCCACTAGCTGCAGCAGACTGGACACGCCCTCTGAGAAAGGACACGCCCCCTAAGCTGCCAGCTTGAAATAAATCTAAAAGAGCAATTGCTGCAATGAATGAGCAGATCTCTGGATTCGTGTGAGGTACAGGGCTGGTTCTAGATTTTTGCCATGTACCAGATTATGTATGATTTGCATTTCTACATTATTCATGGGATAAACTCTTTAGGGGAACAGCCCGGCTGATGGAAGGGGCTGAGGCGCTCCAGCGAGCCCTGCAGACTCTTCCTAGGTCACATGACCCAGGAGCAGCTTGGTGTCTCATTCAAGTGAATGGGGCTGAGCCGCTATACAACGTCCCGAGGGCTGACCCATTTTAGTCCATGGGCCAGTTGAAAGTAAGCAGAGATCTTGAAAATTCTGATCTTGAATTAGGCCCCATATACATTTCAATGGGGCCACAAAAAAAAATACGGACAGCACACGTATGTCTGTTGTCCCAAAAAAATAAAATAAAATAAACATGTCCTATTCTTGTCTGTTTTGTCATTTTTATTTTTTATTTTTTTAAATAGGATGTGCAGATCAGGAAATTGCAGACCGCAAAACGGATACGGTCGTGTGCATGAGGCCTTAGATGAACTTTTTAAAATCTCTATGAACATGGTTTCCATGGACGGAGGAAACAGGAGATGGGAGGAAGCTTTCCTGCCTCAGGCCCCAGACTGATGGAAGTCACTGACTGCAGCCATATTAGAGCAGGAGGTCACCCGGGACCACAGACTTCCCCCCACCACCACGGCCATTATGACCACCATAAACGTCATCTGAATGAAAGACAGTCTAAAAATCAATGTAATAATCCAGATCTATGACCGGACAGCTCTGTGCTCTGCGGTCTTAGCCTCTCTACAACTCCCAGAACGCTCTGCCGACTGCGACAGAACAGCAGCTCCGACAGGTCACATAATAGGCGCTGGTGAGTTTGTATGGGGTCCTGAACTCTCAAAGTGCCGTCCCCTATATAATACATATACACACACATCTCATTACTGCAATAAAGAGATTATAAAAAGGAGAAAATGCTGCATCGCCAGATGTCATCTCTGTACAACCAACCTCTATAATACATTACTGATCCTGAGACATGTCCAGTATTATACTCCAGAGCTGCACTCACTATTCTGCTGGTGCAGTCACTGTGTACACACATTACATTACTTATCCTGTACTGATCCTGAGCTATATCCTGTATTATACTCCAGAGCTGCACTCACTATTCTGCTGCTGAAATCACTGTGTACATACATTACTTATCCTGTACTGATCTAACTCAGGGTCAGAACAGCGACTGCACCAGCAAAATAGTGAATGCAGCTCTGGAGTATAATACAGGATGTAACTCAGGATCAGTACAGGATAAGTAATGTAATGTATGTACACAGTGACTGCACCAGCAGAATAGTGAGTGCAGCTCTGGAGTATAATACAGGATGTAAGACAGGATCAGTACAGGATAAGTAATGTAATGTATGTACACAGTGACTCTACCAGCAGAATAGTGAGTGCAGCTCTGGAGTATAATACAGGATGTAACTCAGGATCAGTACAGGATAAGTAATATAATGTATGTACACAGTGACTGCACCAGCAGAATAGTGAGTGCAGCTCTGGAGTATAATACAGGATGTAACTCAGGATCAGTACAGGATAAGTAATGTAATGTATGTACACAGTGACTGCACCAGCAGAATAGTGAGTGCAGCTCTGGAGTATAATACAGGATGTAACTCAGGATTAGTACAGTATAAGTAATGTATGTACACAGTGACTCCACCAGCAGAATAGTGAGTGCAGCTCTGGAGTATAATACAGGATGTAACTCAGGATCAGTACAGGATAAGTAATGTATGTACACAGTGACTGCACCAGCAGAATAGTGAATGCAGCTCTGGAGTATAATACAGGATGTAACTCAGGATCAGTACAGGATAAGTAATGTAATGTATGTACACAGTGACTCCACAAGCAGAATAGTGAGTGCAGCTCTGGAGTATAATACAGGATATAGCTCAGGATCAGTAATGATAAGGAACGGGTCCACGATCTGCAGAAGACGGTCCACACCGCAAAAAAAGGGACATATTAATTTTTTTTTGCTGTGTGGAGGCACAGACGGAAATCCCACATAAGCGCTTCGTATTGCATCTGCTCCGCATCTTGAGGACTACAGACCCATTCAAGTGCAATACGGGCACAGGGCACGAGCCCTAAAGATGATGAAATCTACCCTTCATGCAACCATTCCAACTGCTAACCTTGGAACGGACAAAATAATACAAATCACCCATTTCGATAAAGATCTGGGTTCTCCCTGCCACCAATGCCATTCCCTGTTGGTTACAGCATCACCAAAAACAAAAAAAAAAACGGGTTAAAGGTTAAGCTGCAGGTAACTTTTTCCAGCACATAAGGGGTTACAGCAGGAAACAGTTTGAAACCCGCCTGCGCGCCACTGACCTCTAGCGGCCGCTGAGTGCATGTGCACGGCCAGAGCAGGTGGGATCCGTGCCAGCAGCAGCAGCAGCGGCCGCCCCCGCCCTCCGAGCCACGAGAGGCTCCAGACTAACACCCAGACCTCGGCTGAACCGGGCAATCCAGTGAAAAGAAAAACCTACAGAGCCAACACAACTTAAAATATATAAAAAAATATATATATATATATATATATATATATATATATATATATATATATATATATATATATATATATATATATATATATATATATACAAAAACAAACAAAAAAAAAACACCAGCAAATTCAGCCTGCAGCTGCCATCCCTGTATTAACCCTTCATTGCAATCCCTGATCAAAAATGTGCACAAAAATAATGAGGCGAAAAAAAAAAAAATAACATATCTTACAGTAAAGCAAACCCTCAATGCGAAAATAATAATAATACAAATCTAGGAGGATCCGGATGGCTGAGGCCGCAGTGCGCATGCGCCGCCGGCGGCCTGACTTTACCTGTAACGATGCGGCTTCTTCACCCCTCCGGTAGAGGGCGCGCTCTTCCTCGCCGCCTTGGTCGCCAGCTGCTTCCTGGGGGCTTTCCCACCGGTGGATTTACGGGCTGTCTGCTTGGTACGAGCCATCGTGTAGAGAACAGAAGTGTCCTAAACCTGCTGCCCCCCCAGAATGAGCAGCAGGGGGTAAGAGGAGGGGGAAAAAAACATAAAAAAAACAACAACACAGCATTGAGTAGAAGGGAACAAACACTTGTTTTCAGCAAGGCTCCTGTTCACACTGGTTTTCAAATTGTGGCGCTGCACCCTCCTGACACCTCAGAGGGGGGGGGGGGGGGCAGCCTATGGATCCTATAATCGCCCCCCCCCCCCCCAATCTGCAGGTCCCCCCCCCTTCAAAAATAAAATAAAAAATAGTGATACAAAGACCCCAATTAGATGCATAATTAAAAGCAGCGAGCACCCTACAATAAAAAATAAAAAAGCCCCCCCCCCCCCCCCCCTTCCAAGACTGTTAAGGGGGTGCAGACCCCAGCTATCACCACCCTATTAGGGCAAACTACAGGGCACTGCCACTCTGCAGCCCCCCCACCCACCAGGCAGGTCCTAGCTGCTTCTGAAATGCCCCAAGTGATGGCTGACCCCCCCCAATAGGCTCAGGGCAGTCAGTATGGGGGGGCTGATCGGTAAAGTTTGGGGGTGAAGTGAGGGGGAGGGGATTGTCCTGAACGTTCCAAAGTGATACAGATACAATGTAACAATCTGCGGCGGATACAGTGTAACAACTGCCCCACGTGGACACAGCCCCCCCCCCCCCCCCTTAGAGGGGAGAGAGTCTAGGGGTAAGAGAGGGGGGCCCTGGGCACTCTGGGGGCCCCCTAGTGAAGGGCACATGGGGCCCCTGCTCTCCCAGCTGCTATAGGGGAAATAAACATGGTGACCAGAGAGAGAGAGACAAGATGGTGAAACTCAGCCACAACTGGGGAGCGGGGACATTAGGGGGCAGCTTTGCCACGGTTTTTAGGGTCTTTCCTCCACAGGAGAGAGTCCGGGGGAAGCCCGAGCTGTTAGAGGGGGGTGTGAGGGGCCCCATGGTGCCGGTCTGGGGGGGAGGCAGCGGCTGGATTGGGGGATTCAGTCGAGTGAAGGAGCCCCCGGTAGAGGGGAGGAGAAGCTGGAAGCAGCTCCCGGGCTGAGGAGCTCGCGGCTCCCGCAGCCCCCAAAAAAGTTTGTCCGGGGGGTTGGAGGGGCGGCTGGGGGGCAGGGCGGAGGCCGGGGCTCCGGTTCGCGGAGCTTTGGGTCGGGTTTGGGCTCCGGGCTGAGCGGAGGGTAACTTACCTTCCCCGCGCGCTGAGAGCTCAGGCTGCTGGCTGCAAACACAATTGAAAAATGGCTGACATTGGTGTGTCCCGCAAGCCGAGCAGAGAGCGCCCGCAGCCGGCCAGCCAATCAGGCACAATGGAGGGAAGGCCCAGCCGCCGAGTGTGTACAAACACAAAGACACGCTGAGCTCAGGACCACTACCGCCTGCGAGCTCAGGACCACTACCGCCTGCGAGCTCAGGACCACTACCGCCTGCGAGCTCAGGACCACTACCGCCTGCGAGCTCAGGACCACTACCGCCTGCGAGCTCAGGACCACTACCGCCTGCGAGCTCAGGACCACTACCGCCTGCGCGCTCAGGACCACTACCGCCTGCGCGCTCAGGACCACTGCCGCCTGCGAGCTCAGGACCACTGCCGCCTGCGAGCTCAGGACCACTGCCGCCTGCACTGCTCAGGACCACTGCCGCCTGCGCTGCTCAGGACCACTGCCGCCTGCGAGCTCAGGACCACTACCGCCTGCGAGCTCAGGACCACTACCGCCTGCGAGCTCAGGACCACTACCGCCTGCGAGCTCAGGACCACTGCCGCCTGCGCTGCTCAGGACCACTGCCGCCTGCGAGCTCAGGACCACTGCCGCCTGCGAGCTCAGGACCACTACCGCCTGCGAGCTCAGGACCACTACCGCCTGCGAGCTCAGGACCACTACCGCCTGCGCGCTCAGGACCACTACCGCCTGCGCGCTCAGGACCACTACCGCCTGCGAGCTCAGGACCACTACCGCCTGCGAGCTCAGGACCACTGCCGCCTGCGAGCTCAGGACCACTGCCGCCTGCGAGCTCAGGACCACTGCCGCCTGCGCTGCTCAGGACCACTGCCGCCTGCGCTGCTCAGGACCACTGCCGCCTGCGAGCTCAGGACCACTACCGCCTGCGAGCTCAGGACCACTGCCGCCTGCGCTGCTCAGGACCACTGCCGCCTGCGAGCTCAGGACCACTACCGCCTGCGAGCTCAGGACCACTACCGCCTGCGAGCTCAGGACCACTACCGCCTGCGAGCTCAGGACCACTACCGCCTGCGAGCTCAGGACCACTACCGCCTGCGAGCTCAGGACCACTACCGCCTGCGAGCTCAGGACCACTACCGCCTGCGAGCTCAGGACCACTACCGCCTGCGCGCTCAGGACCACTGCCGCCTGCGCGCTCAGGACCACTGCCGCCTGCGTGCTCAGGACCACTGCCGCCTGCGTGCTCAGGACTACTGCCGCCTGCGTGCTCAGGACTACTGCCGCCTGCACTGCTCAGGACTATCAGGACTACTGCCGCCTGCGCTGCTCAGGACTACTGCCGCCTGCGCTGCTCAGGACTACTGCCGCCTGCGCTGCTCAGGACTACTGCCGCCTGCGCTGCTCAGGACTACTGCCGCCTGCGCTGCTCAGGACTACTGCCGCCTGCGCTGCTCAGGACTACTGCCGCCTGCGCTGCTCAGGACTACTGCCGCCTGCGCTGCTCAGGACTACTGCCGCCTGCGCTGCTCAGGACTACTGCCGCCTGCGCTGCTCAGGACTACTGCCGCCTGCGCTGCTCAGGACTACTGCCGCCTGCGCTGCTCAGGACTACTGCCGCCTGCGCTGCTCAGGACTACTGCCGCCTGCGCTGCTCAGGACTACTGCCGCCTGCGCTGCTCAGGACTACTGCCGCCTGCGCTGCTCAGGACTACTGCCGCCTGCGCAGCTCAGGACTACTTTTTTTGTACAGCAGACTACTACTTCACCTATTTAGAGTACTAGAGCTCGACCTGACAACTGTGAACAGTACTACAGCTCAACCTGACAACTGTGCCCAGTATTACTGCCCGACCTGACACATGATGACTGTGCTCCCCATGATAGGCCATCAGCATCTGATCAGCTGAGAGGCCTGGTGCTGCTGGGAGCACTTCTCACTGCTTATCCTATTCCAGTGACGTCATCACCAGAGATCACGCAGTGCACCATGGTAACCCGCTTTTGAGATTTACCAGGAACAGCGCCTCTCTGATCCACAGGCCGTCTCTGGTATTAAACAAAAATAGAACTGAACTGCAATACCACACGCAGCCTGTGGGTAAGGATGGCACTGTCTCATTTCTGTTTAAAGAAAACAGAAAACAAAAGACCTTTCCCCCTTAAACCAAAAACACAAAACAGAGACTAAACCCTTTTTAGCGGGTGAGTCCCCCAGCCAACATTTTTTTTTAGAGTCCAGCTCAAACTAAGCGGAATCGATCAAAGATGGCGCACGTGGAAAAGATGGCGCCTTTTACAACTCTTATTAGCCTCGCCCCTTTTGATAGGAACGCATAGATTTTTGTGTGTCGCACGGTCACGCCAAACCTGTGAACAGGGCCTAACACCCAGATACCTGTCCTGTGTGATCTCTGGTGCACGCTGCTGCAGTTTAACGGACGCCTGGAGTCACACGCGTATACAGTTACCGCTCACACGCTAGTACCGTGTAACTGACACCTGGAGATGCATGCACATGTCACACCGCTACCTATACACCTGTCACGGACATATTTTGCGCTACTTTTTGCAGGACTTCCTGACATATGGCGTACCTCACAAAAAAAAAAAGTGTACCACCTCTGCATAGAAACGCTGCCATATATTGGCCCAATGTCACCCAGCAGGTGGTGGGGCCAATGGATACGCTCGGCGTAGACGCCATAAGCTTTTCACAGTACAGAAATAGTGAGAGCTGACTAATTTGTGACATTTCAGGAATTCATGGATTCTACGTCTATAAAAGGTCATAAAAGTAATTTTTGGAAAAAAAACCTTTAAGGGGTTTTTGCATCGGAGAAACCGCCACAAAAAAAAAAGTGCTCTTAGAACTGTTTCCATGGAAACCGCACTACTACTGTCTTCAGGTTCGGTTGTCACTCTGGGGATATGGATCATCACTAGCGTAAAGGAAAAAGGAAGTAGCTGCCCATGGCAACCAATCAGGTTGCTGCTCTCATTTTCCAAAGAGCCTTTGAAAACGGAAAGCTGGAATCTGATTGGTTGCCCTTGCCGCCCCTAGAGACCAATCAGAGGTCAGCCTTTGGTTTATAAACTGCTCTGGAAAAATGAAAGCTGAGCTCTGATTGGCCGCTGTGGGCAATGTTTCTATTTCACAGCTTAGGCCTATGTAAGGGAAAATGGAGTAGTTGCCCATAGCAACCGATCAGAGTCCATCTTTCCTTTTCGAAGGCCCTTTGGGAAGTGAAAGCAGCAGCCTCATTGGTTGCCATTGGCAACTACTCCATTTTTTTTCCCTTTGCGCTAGTCGTGATTCATATCCCCACAGTGAACACCAGACCTAAAGACGGTAGTAGTGCGGTTTCCAGGGAAACTGTTCTAGGAGCATTTTTTTTTTTGTGCGGTTGAGGAGCGGCAGAAAAATCTTAAAGGGGTTGTCCCAAAAATGGCTTTTATAGAAGTGGAATCCAAAAAATAAAATGCATACGTCCCCATTGTCCGGGATGCAGCAGGACAATCTTGAATTTTGGTCATCAGCTTCAGCCAGTGACGTCATCGCACCTGCCGCAGAGAGCAGAGCAATTCTATTCATGGTGTGAACGTGGGGTAGGGGAGGAGTCAGTTTGGAAGTACTAAGGGGGCATCACTCTGTGTCACACTGTGGCACTTGTGCTTGCTTCATACTGTGCGGCGGGCACTTAGGGGTGCATCTCATTGGGGCTCATACTGTGCAGCAGGTACTTAGGGGTGCATCACACTGGGGGGCTCATACTGTGCAGTGGGTAATTAGGGGTGCATCTCGCTGGGGCTCTTACTGTGCAGCGGGTACTTAGGGGTGCATCACAGGGGGGCTCATACTGTGCAGCGGGTACTTAGGGGTGCATCTCACTAGGGCTCATACTGTGCAGCAGGTACTTAGGGGTGCATCACACTGGGGGGCTCATACTGTGCAGCAGGTACTTAGGGGTGCATCACCAGGGCCGGCGTCATAACCCGGCATCCCCGGGCAAGTGCCGGGGCCCAATGCTCCTGGGGGGGCCCACTGAGCTGCTATGAGCACTTCCATCAATACAGATGGGAGCTCTCACTGCTGTCCTTTCACATACGCAGTACCCCTCTGGTGGGCCCTCTGAGCTGCAGAGACTCAGGACACGCCCCCTCTACACAGGACACGCCCCCTCTACACAGGACACACGCTGCCTGAGGAGACTGGAGAGAGACCGCAGGGCTGGAGCTGGAGCTGGAGCAGAGAAGTGTGGAGACAGTCTGTGAGTGAGTCTGCACTGTGACTGTCTCTTCTCTGTGGGACAGAAGGAAAGGGGGGGGGGGACACTGCTGCTTCATTCTATTTAGTTGTGTTACTGTTTTATTAAGCTGATTGTCTCCATGACACCTGCCCCCCCCCCCCTATCCTGTCCTATATCACCCTTATGGAGCCCCTGCTGTCTCCTTTCCTCCCTCATGTATCCAGGGCTCCTGTTCCACCATCCTATCTCCTATTGCTGCCCTGCACAGACCTCCTGCCACTACTTGTATGAATCCCCCTCAGAGCCCCTTCAACCTACTTGCTGTGTCCACCCCTCCTGTCCATCCAGGGCCCCGGGCCCCTGTCTCACTCCTCTGCCTCTCATTATGGTGGCATCTGAACCGCATTTACCATAAGGACCTTCTAACATCACAGGGTCATGTGACTGTGCCCCCCACCCCGTACTGTGCCCCTTTATACCCTGCATTGTGCCCTCTTACCACACCCTGTGCAGTGCCCATAGTCATTCCCTGTACTGTGCCCTCTTATACCCTTTTATCCGGTCACTGTATGGTGGTTTTATCCTTGTATGGCGGTGTTATCACTATATGGCGGTGTTATCACTATATGGCGGTGTTATCACTATATGGCGGTGGTATCCAATAACTGGATGGCCATAACTGTATCCCTTTCTGCCCACACCACTTTTTTTAGACCTGGCATGAGCGGGAAAAGATACAGATTGCGGTGTTAAGGACCTTTGCGCCACATCTGTGTCAGAAATACGCCTAATATAGACGTATTTCTATATAATAAATGACCCCCTAATCGTATGATTATTCGGGGGGTGGGGCTAATATCTTTATATTATATAGATTCTAGTGTATTATACTGTGACCTGTATTTTCCAGTAGAAAATGATCCTTGGGAAGCACAGTCCCCATCCCTGACCACCAGGACCAGGTAGCGCTCTGTCAGTACATGGCGGCCTCCCCTCTCCGCCACGCTGCTCCGCTGTGTACTGGGGCTTATTCTGACACTAGGGCTGGGTTCACATCACATTTTTGCCATCCATTTAATGCATACTGAAAATTTATGCGTTAACAGATGCCTCAGACTGATGCCGTACAGTGGCGTCCGTTCACCATACAGTTCCATGGTAAAAAAACATATACGTTAACGTCTGCATTTTTTACTTGACTCTGCAGGATACAAAAACGTGGAGTGCTGCACATGTGTATACATCAAACCGATAGGAAAAACGTAATGTGAACACACATTGGGGGGGAGGGGGGCGTACTAAATTTCGCTGTGGGGCCCAGTCAGTTCTAGCTCCATCACTGCACATCTCCTTCTCTCCTCCAGGCCTGGCTCACTGCTGCAGCGGGCCGGAGGAGAGAAGGAGCGCAGGGAGCTGCGGTTAGTGAATGACAGGACCACCAGCTCCCCTGCAATGATAGGTATGTGAGGGGGCCACTGGGGGGTCATTCATCACACTGTGAGGGTCCCTTACACAGTATAATGACTCCCAGTGCCCCCCATTTAGTATAATGATCCCCATTGACCCTCCATTTAGCATAATGACCACCAGATCCCCCATTAAATATAATAACCCCTCGTGCCCCCTCCATACAGTATAACCCCCAGTGTGGGGGCGACTGGGGGTCATTATTCTGAATGGAGGGTCACTGTGGGGTCATTATACTGTGAGGGCCCTTTACATAGTATAATGACCCCCAGTGTCCCCCATTTAGTATAATGATCACCAATGACCCTCCATTCAGTATAATGACCCCCAGAGCCCCCTCCATACAGTATTCCCCCCGTGTGGGGGCTACTGGGGGTCATTCAGGGCCGGCTCCAGGTTCATGTGGGGAGCTGGGAGCTGCGGTTAGTGAATGACAGGACCACCAGCTCCCCTGCAATGATAGGTATGTGAGGGGGTCATTCATCACACTGTGAGGGCCCCTTACACAGTATAATGACTCCCAGTGCCCCCCATTTAGTATAATGATCCCCATTGACCCTCCATTTAGCATAATGACCACCAGATCCCCCATTAAATATAATAACCCCTCGTGCCCCCTCCATACAGTATAACCCCCAGTGTGGGGGCGACTGGGGGTCATTATTCTGAATGGAGGGTCACTGTGGGGTCATTATACTGTGAGGGCCCTTTACATAGTATAATGACCCCCAGTGTCCCCCATTTAGTATAATGATCACCAATGACCCTCCATTCAGTATAATGACCCCCAGAGCCCCCTCCATACAGTATTCCCCCCGTGTGGGGGCTACTGGGGGTCATTCAGGGCCGGCTCCAGGTTCATGTGAGGAGCTGGGAGCTGCGGTTAGTGAATGACAGGACCACCAGCTCCCCTGCAATGATAGGTATGTGAGGGGGCCACTGGGGGGTCATTCATCACACTGTGAGGGTCCCTTACACAGTATAATGACTCCCAGTGCCCCCCATTTAGTATAATGATCCCCATTGACCCTCCATTTAGCATAATGACCACCAGAGCCCCCATTAAATATAATAACCCCTCGTGCCCCCTCCATACAGTATAACCCCCAGTGTGGGGGCGACTGGGGGTCATTATTCTGAATGGAGGGCCACTGTGGGGTCATTATACTGTGAGGGCCCTTTACATAGTATAATGACCCCCAGTGTCCCCCATTTAGTAATGATCACCAATGACCCTCCATTCAGTATAAATACCCCCAGAGCCCCCTCCATACAGTATTCCCCCAGTGTGGGGGCTACTGGGGGTCATTATTCTAAATGGGGGCGACTGGGGGTTATTATTCTGAATGCAGGGCC
Source organism: Bufo bufo (assembly GCF_905171765.1). NCBI lineage: Eukaryota > Metazoa > Chordata > Amphibia > Anura > Bufonidae > Bufo > Bufo bufo. Next base: position 604,814,106 of record NC_053392.1, on the reverse strand, counting down.
ACAGGTGGTCATTATACAGTGGGGGGGGAATTGGGGGTTCATTATACTGTGTGAAGGGCCACTAGTAGTCATTATACTGTATAGGGGCTACTGGGGGTCATTATACCGTGTAGGAGCCACAGGGGGACATGTCAATGTAAAAAAATGCCTCATAGGGGCCCACTGGGATTTATCGCCCAAGGGCCCACATGAACCTGGAGCCGGCCCTGTGCATCACACTGGGGGGGTCATACTGTGCAGCAGGTACTTAGGGGTGCATCACACTGGGGGCTCATACTGTGCAGTGGGCTCTTAGGGGTGCATCACACTGGGGCTCATACTGTGCAGCGGGTACTTAGGGGTACATGATACTGGGGGGCTCATACTGTGCAGCGGGTACTTAGGGGTGTATCACACTGGGGGGTTCATACTGTGCAGCAGGTACTTAGGGGTGCATCACACTGGGGGGTTCATACTGTGCAGCGGGTACTTAGGGGTGTATCACACTGGGGGGTTCATACTGTGCAGCAGGTACTTAGGGGTGTATCACACTGGGGGGTTCATACTGTGCAGCAGGTACTTAGGGGTGTATCACACTGGGGGGTTCATACTGTGCAGCAGGTACTTAGGGGTGTATCACACTGGGGGGTTCATACTGTGCAGCAGGTACTTAGGGGTGTATCACACTGGGGGGTTCATACTGTGCAGCAGGTACTTAGGGGTGTATCACACTGTGGGGTTCATACTGTGCAGCAGGTACTTAGGGGTGTATCACACTGGGGGGTTCATACTGTGCAGCAGGTACTTAGGGGTGCATCACACTGGGGGGCTCATACTGTGCAGCGGGTACTTAGGGGTGTATCACACTGGGGGGTTCATACTGTGCAGCAGGTACTTAGGGGTGCATCACACTGGGGGGCTCATATTGTGTGGCGGGTACTTAGGAGTGCATAAAACTGGGGGGCTCATACTGTGCAGCGGGCACTTAGGGGACCGGGCAGGAGGGGGTATGTATGAATAGGTATGAGGATATTTCCCTTTAAGGAGCCGCCTGCAGCTGTTTCCCTGCACACAGAGCGTCCTGCTGCCAGTGACAGGGAGTAGATGCCAGTAACCCGCCACACCCAGTCCATGGCCCTGTTCCTGGTGAGTAAACACAAGTGTGGCAGCTGCAGACATGATAATCAGCCTGTGACGTCGACGGCTCACGGGTCAGGCTTCCTTATGCGGTTTCTTTCCCATGATCCCCTGCTGCAAACATGTTTATCAGCAGCTAATTACCATAAACAATTCCACCACTGCCACCACCGACCTGCACTATATGGCGGCACTTCCACAACCGGGTTCACACCCGGCATTTTCACAGCCAGCCTTAACCTGTGTGTATGTACATGGCGTTTTATGTGCCTGCGGTTTCGAAGGGCTCCTGTAAGTGCAGGATCAGGCACCAGGTTAGTCAATGTGGCATGTGCCGCATGGTGTGCCCCCCCCCCCCCCCCCCCCAAACAAAGAAGGGCCACAGACCAGGCCTGAACTAGGTCCCTGGCTAGGGATGTAGAGCAAAAAACCGGCCCTATACAGCGATACAGAGACAGTCATGTACAGTTGCAAGAAAAAGTATGTGAACCCTTTGGAATGATTTGGATTTCTGCACAAATTGGTCATAAAATGTGATCTGATCTTCATCTAAGTCACAACAATAGACAATCGCAGTCTGCTTAAACTAATAACACACAAAGAATTAAATGTTACCATGTTTTTATTGAACACACCATGTAAACATTCACAGTGCAGGTGGATAAAGTATGTGAACCCCTAGACTAATGACATCTCCAAGAGCTAATTGGAGTGAGGTGTCAGCCAACTGGAGTCCAATCAATGAGATGAGATTGGAGGTGCTGGTTACAGCTGCCCTGCCCTATAAAAAACACACACCAGTTCTGGGTTTGCTTTTCACAAGAAGCATTACCTGATGTGAATGATGCCTCGCACAAAAGAGCTCTCAGAAGACCTACGATTAAGAATTGTTGACTTGCATAAAGCTGGAAAGGGTTATAAAAGTATCTCCAAAAGCCTTGCTGTTCATCAGTCCACGGTAAGACAAATTGTCTATAAATGGAGAAAGTTCAGCACTGCTGCTACTCTCCCTAGGAGCGGCCGTCCTGTAAAGATGACTGCAAGAGCACAGCGCAGACTGCTCAATGAGGTGAAGAAGAGTCCTAGAGTGTCAGCTAAAGACTTACAAAAGTCTCTGGCATATGCTAACATCCCTGTTAGCGAATCTACGATACGTAAAACACTAAAGAAGAATGGATTTCATGGGAGGATACCACAGAGGAAGTCACTGCTGTCCAAAAAAAACATTGCTGCACGTTTACAGTTTGCACAAGATCACCTGGATGTTCCACGGCAGTACTGGCAAAATATTCTGTGGACAGATGAAACCAAAGTTGAGTTGTTTGGAAGAAACACAAAACACTATGTGTGGAGAAAAAGAGGCACAGCACACCAACATCAAAACCTCATCCCAACTGTGAAGTATGGTGGTGGGGGCATCATGGTTTGGGGCTGCTTTGCTGCGTCAGGGCCTGGACGGATTGCTATCATCAAAGGAAAAATGAATTCCCAAGTTTATCAAGACATTTTGCAGGAGAACTTAAGGCCATCTGTCCACCAGCTGAAGCTCAACAGAAGATGGGTGTTGCAACAGGACAACGACCCAAAGCATAAAAGTAAATCAACAACAGAATGGCTTAAACAGAAGAAAATGCGCCTTCTGGAGTGGCCCAGTCAGAGTCCTGACCTCAACCTGATTGAGATGCTGTGGCATGACCTCAAGAAAGCGATTCACACCAGACATCCCAAGAATATTGCTGAACTGAAACAGTTCTGTAAAGAGAAATGGTCAAGAATTACTCCTGACCGTTGTGCACGTCTGATCTGCAACTACAGGAAACGTTTGGTTGAAGTTCTTGCTGCCAAAGGAGGTTCAACCAGTTATTAAATCCAAGGGTTCACATACTTTTTCCACCTGCACTGTGAATGTTTACATGGTGTGTTCAATAAAAACATGGTAACATTTAATTCTTTGTGTGTTATTAGTATAAGCAGACTGTGATTGTCTATTGTTGTGACTTAGATGAAGATCAGATCACATTTTATGACCAATTTGAGCAGAAATCCATATCATTCCAAAGGGTTCACATACTTTTTCTTGCAACTGTATATGGTGGTAGACTGTGACAGAGCTGGGCAGTATGGCTAGTGTTGTGCAGATGGATGCTGAAGTCCAGAGAATGACCTGCTGAGGGCTGCAGCATGGGAGGAGAGTGCAATGTTCTGCAGAGAAGATGGCTGCAGCAGTAACTAGAGAACATGAGAGAAGTCATCTCCCTCCCCGCCAAAGAATCAAATGAGAAGCTGGGTCCCTTAAGAAGAAGAGGCAATTAAGAATGGGGTTAGCGCCTCCGGGCAGAAGAGAAGGTCTGTGTGTCAGCTCTTGGGAACAGTAGTCGCTGGAGTCCTCCTTGGGACTTATGGACTGTAAACCGGGACTGTATGTATGTTTGTGGATTGTGCCTCTGGGTGAGAACCATTATGAAAACTGCACCTTTAAGAGACTGGACCCAACAAGATTGTATGCCTCCTATTGAGTGAACTGCAACCATCAAGCCAAAGTTACCAGGTCGACCATTGACCATAAAGAGCCAGGTGATCTCCAAAAATGAGGTTTTCTAGCGCTCCCCCCACTTAATTTTAGTGATTGTTGGGGGTTATAGGGGGCTTACCCCAACGATCGACCATAGATATCAGGATCAAGAATATCCCTTTAAGGCCTCATGCACACGACAGTTGTTTTTCTCGGCCTCCGTTCCGTTTTTTTTTTTTTGCGGATAGGATGGGGACCCATTCATTTGAATGGGTCAGCAAGAAAATGCTGATAGTTCATCCGTTTGTGTTCCGTGTCCGTTTTTCCCTTCAGCAAAAAAAATAGTGCATGTCCTAGTTTTTTTCACATTTGCGGAGAAGGATAGGCATTTATTACAAGGGATCTGTGGGAAAAAACGGATCCTCCAAAAAAAAACGGATGTCGCATCAGTTTTTTTTTTTGCGCACGCAAAAAACAACTGTCGTGTGCATGAGGCCTAAAGGGGTTCTGTCGTCAGCTATGTCACAATAACGTGCGTTTGAGAATTGACCATCATAGCCTTGGTCCCATCTTCTTGAGAAAATTGATGTTTTATGATATGCAAAGGAGCAATATAGGAGCAACGAGGGCGGTGCTGTTGCACCTCATTGCTCCCAGAGGCTCTGTTCACTGCCCCCATCGGTGACTGACAGGGTCAGGTGGTAAAGACATAATCACGCCTGCCCTGAACTCTTTCTGTGAAACTGATGAAATTCTGGCGGCACAAGGGGGGAGCTCACGGAATACTGATTTTCCCAGCTTCCATTGAACTCAATAATAAAACAAGAATACAATAAGCTCCCCCTAGTGGTGGCTGTAGGCAAGCAGAATGTCTGAGGTTCAGCGACCTCTGCAGGGGAAATGTAGTATTACAAAGGACAGCTCCATTCTACTAGTACAGCAGGGGAGATTTGGGCATTTCGTGGGCCCCCAAGTTATGTCTTGGGGCCCCAGTGCACTGCTAAGCCCCCCCCTCTCCGACCAGCCAAGACACACTCTCAGCTTAGCAATGCAGCCTGAACATTTTTGCTACTGCTCTACCGCCGGGAAGGGTCCCCTTGGCCCTCTGTGTAGCTGAACCAGGTGCACAGGCAGCATGTACACCCCTTTAGGACTCATGCACACGACCGTTGTTTTGCGGTCTGCAAAACACGGATACCAGCAGTGTGCGTTCCGCATTTTGCAAAATAGAACAGTCCTATTCTTGTCTGTAATGTGGACAATAATAGGACATGTTTTATTTTTTTGCAGAACGGACAAGGAACGCACACAAAGTAATTTCCGTTTTTTTGTGGCCCTATTGAAGTGAATGGTTCCGCACACAGACCAAAAAAAACGGAACGGACATAAAATATGTTCATGTGCATGAGCCCTTAGTCGATTTTTTTGACCTTTCCTAACACATTTTAATCGCAGGGGCTTCATAAATATGACGTTCAGCCCAACCGCCATCATTTCCGATGTACTTGCGCTGGAAAACTGCTGTGGAACGTTACATTCACATCCTGCAGGTCTTGTGGAAGAGGGAGGTGGGCATCATCCCTGCCCAAGAGCCAATTTTAGAATCCCAGAGGGAGTCTTCGTTCAGGCCTGACCTCCCCTCCCCCCACACACCACCTGTCAGACATGGTGGCAGAGTCTCACCACCAGCACACGGTGCACCGGTGCCCACCCCTGTGCTCAGTAATGGCGTGCAGCAATCTGCAGACGAAGACACCCGCACATCTGCACTGGGGGCGCAGGTGCTGCCTGAACAACGGCTCGTCGCGACTGGCAGTGAATTCCTGGAGGAGAAGGTCTCGTGGGGAGCGGGCGGAATCCAGGAACGGTGTGATTATATTATGTGCCCTGTATAGAAAGCGTCCCGTCACCCCTTAACCCTTCAATCAATGCAGCTTCCCCGGCCATGTGCTGATAACCACCAGCACACACTGTAACTCAGGATCAGTACAAGTAATGAATGTACACAGTGACTGCACCAGCAGAATAGTGAGTGCAGCTCTGGAGTATAATACAGGATGTAACCCAGGATCAGTACAGGATAAGTAATGTATGTATGTACACAGTGACTGCACCAGCAGAATAGTGAGTGCAGCTCTGGAGTATAATACAGGATGTAACTCAGGATCAGTACAGGATAAGTAATGTATGTACACAGTGACTGCACCAGCAGAATAGTGAGTGCAGCTCTGGAGTATAATACAGGATAAGTAATGTAATGTATAGTCAGGTCCATAAATATTGGGACATCGACGCAATTCTAACATTTTACACCACCACAATGGATTTGAAATGAAACAAACAAGATGTGCTTTACCTGCAGACTGTCAGCTTTAATTTGAGGGTATTTACATCAAAATCACGTGAACGGTGTAGGAATTACAACAGTTTGCATATGTGCCTCCCACTTGTTAAGGAACCAAAAGTAATGGGACAATTGTCTTCTCAGCTGTTCCATGGCCAGGTGTGTGTTATTCCCTCATTATCCCAATTACAATGAGCAGATAAAAGGTCCAGAGGTCATTTCCAGTCTGCTATTTGCATTTGGAATCTGTTGCTGTCAACTCTCAAGATGAGATCCAAAGAGCTGTCATTATCAGTGAAGCAAGCCATCATTAGGCTGAAAAAACACAACAAACCCATCAGAGAGATAGGAAAAACATTAGGCGCGGCCAAAACAACTGTTTGGAACATTCTTAAAAAGAAGGAACGCACCGGTGAGCCCAGCAACACCAAAAGACCCGGAAGACCACGGAAAACAACTGTGGTGGATGACCGAAGAATTCTTATCCTGGTGAAGAAAACACCCTTCACAACAGTTGGCCAGATCAAGAACACTCTCCAGGAGGTAGGTGTATGTGTGTCAAAGTCAACCATTAAGAGAAGACTTCACCAGAGTGAATACAGAGGGTTCACCACAAGATGTAAACCATTGGTGAGCCTCAAAAACAGGAAGGCCAGATTAGAGTTTGTCAAACGACATCTAAAAAAGCCTTCACGGTTCTGGAACAACATCCTATGGACAGATGAGACCAAGATCAACTTGTACCAGAGCGATGGGAAGAGAAGAGTATGGAGAAGGAAAGGAACTGATCATGATCCTAAGCATATCACCTCATCAGTGAAGCATGGTGGTGGTAGTGTCATGGCGTGGGCATGTATGGCTGCCAATGGAACTGGTTATATTGTATTTATTGATGATGTGACTGCTGACAAAAGCAGCAGGATGAATTCTGAAGTGTTTCGGGCAATATTATCTACTGATATTCAGCCAAATGCTTCAGAACTCATTGGACGGCGCTTCACAGTGCAGATGGACAATGACCCAAAGCATACTGCAAAAGCAACCAAAGAGTCTTTTTAAGGGAAAGAAGTGGGATGTTCTGCAATGGCCAAGTCAATCACCGGACCTGAATCCGATTGAGCATGCATTTCACTTGCTGAAGGCAAAACTGAAGGGAAAATGCCCCAAAAACAAGCAGGAACTGAAGACAGTTGCAGTAGAGGCCTGGCAGAGCATCACCAGGGATGAAACCCAGCGTCTGGTGATGTCTATGCGTTCCAGACTTCAGGCTGTAATTGACTGCAAAGGATTTGCAAACAAGTATTAAAAAGTGAAAGTTTTATTTATAATTATTATTCTGTCCCATTACTTTTGGTTCCTTAACAAGTGGGAGGCACATATGCAAACTGTTGTAATTCCTGCACCGTTCACCTGATTTGGATGTAAATACCCTCAAATTAAAGCTGACAGTCTGCAGGTAGAGTGCTTCTTGTTAGTTTCATTTCAAATCCATTGTGGTGATGTATAGAGCCAAAAATGTTAGAATTGTGTCCATGTCCCAATATTTATGGACCTGGCTGTATGTGCACAGTGACTCCACCAGCAGCATAGTGAGTGCAGCTCTGGAGTATAATACAGGATGTAACTCAGGATCAGTACAGGATAAGTAATGTATGTACACAGTGACTCCTCCAGCAGAATAGTGAGTGCAGCTCTGGAGTATAATACAGGATGTAACTCAGGATCAGTACAGGATAAGTAATGTAATGTATGTACACAGTGACTGCACCAGCAGAATAGTGAGTGCAGCTCTGGAGTATAATACAGGATGTAACTCAGGATCAGTACAGGATAAGTAATGTATGTACACAGTGACTGCACCAGCAGAATAGTGAGTGCAGCTCTGGAGTATAATGCAGGATCAGTACAGGATAAGTAATGTATGTATGTACACAGTGACTGCACCAGCAGAATAGTGAGTGCAGCTCCGGAGTATAATACAGGATGTAACTCAGGATCAGTACAGGATAAGTAATGTAATGTATGTACACAATGACTCCACCAGCAGAATAGTGAGTGCAGCTCTGGAGTATAATAGTGATATTTGCATTCAAATATGGACCTTCCCTTTTAATATATTAATGTGGATGATGGTGGTTGTAGTACTTTATAGCACTGAACACCAGCTATGGTATTTCTAAGAAAGGAAGCGATGACACAGCTGAAGATGTACTGTAGACACACACTTGTTAACCACATCCTAGATTAGTGTGAGGATTCTAACAATAATGTAGAATAGATGAAATAACCAGTGACATTAGTTAATTCAGCAAGAGGTCTCATTCACTGATAGCAAGCAGAGGTGGTGACCCACTAAACCACCCAGTATAATACAGAGCAGCAGATCTTTATTTACAGCCACATATATAATAAATCTCTCAATGCAAAGTTGCTCTTGTGCCCCGCATCAGCCAATCACAATTCACCCTTCTTTTTCTATCCAGGGACAAGAAAGGTTATCATGTGGTTGCTATGGGTAACCAAGAGTTTTCAGCATTTTATAAATAAATAAACAACCACTTTCTCTACCCAACCCACGGGCACACAACTAGGTCCGAAGGTTTCCAGCCATATCCCGACCTTTAACAACGCCCACCAACACATTCACCAATCACACCGCGAGACGTCACTCCCCACTCCACCACGCCCCCCCCCCCACGGTGTTACAGCCGCCATCTTTCTTTAGGGTACAATGGCGTCTTTCTCATTACCCTTGGAAAAAAGAAATACGCCACAAATCTTTATTTCTCCTCACTACAGCAGTCCCCGGCGTATGAGAAAAACCCTTCCGACGCCAAATTTCAATTTGAGGTTAATATATTTATAATACAGATACATGTACAGCTTGTGTGCGCAGATTTGCCTTTAGGGTTGACTTTTGTCGTTTTCTGTCCTTCTGCGTCGCTAATTTCTAGAACTTTCTCTCATGTTGTATCCGGAGACGTTTAGTCGGGACTCCCTCATCAAAGATGGCGGCCGTTTGGTTGCCCCTCCTTCTTGCGTGACGAGCAGGCGTCTTACGTAGGTTTCTGGAGACCACGCCCAGTTGGTGATCCTGA